>NC_142752.1:2835000-3097500 GCF_051943395.1 Hippocampus bargibanti
AGGGCTGTGATTATCCCACGATGACACTAAAAGGGGAAAAAATATGGTGGTCAACCTTCTTTGGAGACTCCAGATGTTTTATCTTCTGCTTTTGGGTTTTCGGAAGCCTTCAAAAATCATCGTAAGGCGTTTGAAATGCAACTAAAAGTTTTCTAACAGTCGTTTGTATTTTAATTAAAGGTCAGTGGCCTATTAAAAACTGTAAAATGACATAAAACAATCATAATTAAACCATGATAAAATGGGATTTTCTTTGCAATAGAATATTGCATACTAATATGACAAAAAAAAAACATTACTGTGAATCTCCATTATAGGTCGCTCACTACAAAAAAAAAAGAGTATGTAGTATATATGATCCAAAAAGCAAGTATTTATCTCCTCCGTGGCGCGTGGGGGGCTCGTGTGAACCGTGTCACGAGTCAAAAGGCGCATTAGACTCAACAATGCCCTCCACCTAGTGCTTGTTTAATGACATTAGGCGCTCCCTTAAACTGCGATGGCCGTGGGAGAGAGGCCATGTGCGGCACGAGACAAGGCGCTCCCCACTGGGATGGGCCAAAAGGGGGCCCCATTTACCCCCCCCCCCCCCCCCCCAAAAAAAAAAATCATCTCGCCCTTGTCTGTAACACCACAGCTATTTTCATTCTGGGATAAAAGCCAAGATGATTTACATGCATTTCACGCCCGAATGAGCTTTTTAGGGTCACTTTTCAAGTTGGGTATTGTAGTCAATGGAGGACATGAAGCCATTTGATGGACTGTAACCTAAGAACACGAAACCTCCCAAAAAGGGCTTGACTTTAAAATAACCATGTTCTATGAGCACCACTTCATTTTTTAAAGTATATTTTGAAAAAAATAAAAAATCTCCATATATCTCACTCTATGTTGCAAATAAATGATCCATAAACACGGCCAAATAATAATCATATAAAAACATATATTTGACTGTATAGTTAGCTCCCGTTCACATTCACAAAGCGACTATATACTAAGGCCTAAAAAACGGTTGCACCACCTGGAAAACACCTGGCGGTTAAACGACACACTTAGCATGCCCGCTAATCCCATTTTTAGCCAAATAAGATAAACAAAGATGCTAACTTTACCTCATAAATATCTTCATACTTGACATTCTCCACTAGTTTCCACAGCATGGTCGCTGCTTCTCTGTTGTCCGTAACCTGAATGCGAGAGAGGAAGGGATGTCACATCCCTCAGTCTCTCTCTCTCTCTCTCTCTCTCTCTCTCTCTCTCTCTCTCTCTCTCTCTCTCTCTCTCTCTCTCTCTCTCTCTCTCTCTCTCTCTCTCTCTCTCTCTCTCTCTCTCTCTCTCTCTCTCTCTCTCTCTCTCTCTCTCTCTCTCTCTCTCTCTCTCACCCCCAACCCCTCCCTGATGTTCCCTCTACCACTTCCTTATTCATAAAGACAGCCCCGAAATGCTTCTCAAAGACTCTAGTGTCAACACAAAAAGACCATAAAACACTGGAGATTAACTACAATGTGCGTGTGTGTTTGTATGGCTAGTCTTGTGAGGACCACTAACATTTTATACAATACGCAGTGAGGACATGTTTGACGAGTGAGGACCTTTTGGTCAGTCCTCACAAGTTTTTCCATTCTAAAGGCTTCTAGAGGGCTTATATATGCATCTGTTAAAGTTTCAGTGAGGTCCTCATAAATTCACGCAAAATTATTTTTTTGCTGTGTATTTTCATTTCACTTGGATACACACACTTTTTACTCACTATGTGTGTGTTTATGTTTGTGTGTGGTTAATGAGAGGGAAAAGTTCATACCACAAAAAGTCAAATGATATTTTAACCAAATTCGCCACAGCGGTGAGGACTTTGAATCTACCCATTCAGAAACCTCACTGCTGCTGTTATTTCAGTTTCAAGTCTACTTTTTATTTCTTTTTTTTTGAAGAAGTTGAAATGGCATGGTGACATTTAGTCTTCAAATGGAACACTAGTTAACTTATCAGCAACAGTGGTCATCACTCCTTATCTGGAGTTATCCGGACCTCACAAAACCATTGAAACAGGAATATGTGTGTGTGTAAACTAGCTATTAGCTGTTATTAGACGCAACTTTCTGACAAACGTGTTAGAATTAATAACAATCATTTGACACAAGCTCATTCCTGGACTTGCAGAACAGAATCCACCTCATGTCTCAAAAGTAAGCTGACTTCGAGTCATTCCAAGTCGCCTTTATCCAATCCGTTTATTAATTTCTCAGATGTTAACTCAACTATTCAGGCAATATTATTGACAACCAATTGATGGATTAACAGTGCCCGATTCTTCCTCACCCACTAATTATATTGCGTCATGATACTTTGATAGTTTAGTTCGTCTCTGCCCCTCAACGCTCTATGGTCACCATGGTAATGTTTAAACGTGCCTTCAAAATAAGATACACCCCAAAAACAAGCGTCAAGAGTAATGTCATAGACGGATGTAATCTGGTAATTTTTCATTTTTCAAAATAAAACATAGTTCGGACTCAGACAATAAATAAAAGGGAAATTATGTAAATTATGTATTCTTCCTTTGGGGACCTTTGGTTTAGATTACCGTATTTTCCGGTGTATAAGCCCCACCGGAGTATAAACCGCACCCGCGATGAATAATGTATTTCAAAAACTTTTCCATATATAAGCCACATCTTATTTATTCTTTTTTTTTTATCTCATTATAGATTTGACGGCAAATGGCTGCTCTACACCGTACCTCGGATTGAAAAGTTTCCGCTGGGCATGTGAGTTCATTTTCAAAGTTTTCCACCCGATCCACGTGAGAAATGCACTCGATTTTCTTCTATCAAATCAATGAAGACTAAAATAGAAATCATGAAAACATGATGATGTGAAAATGGTTACAAATGCTTGCCTTGTATTTCTGAAGTTCAGGGTTCAAACTTTCCTGTGTTTAGTGTTTTTTTCGTGGCTTTTCTTTCAAAAGTGTGCATATTGAGTTCATTGGAAGTTTCAATGTCTGAATTGTTGTTTGTATTTAGCTTTCTATCTATTTGAGTTACTTTCGGGTTGAGTGATTATTAGCTAACTCTTAGCTAGCTAGCTCGCTTTCTATCTATTTGAGTTACTTCCGGGTTGAGTGATCATAAGCTAACTCTTAGATAGCTAGCTAGCTTTCTGTCTATTTGATTTAGTTCCGGGTTGAGTGATTATTAGCTAACTCTTAGCTAGCTTGTTAGCTGTCAGTCTATTTGAGTTACTTCCGGGTTGAGTGATTATTAGCTAACTCTTAGCTAGCTTGTTAGCTCTCTGTCTATTTGAGTTACTTCCGGGTTGAGTGATTATTAGCTAACTCTTAGCTAGCTAGCTCGCTTTCTATCTATTTGAGTTACTTCCGGATTGAGTGATCATAAGCTAACTCTTAGATAGCTAGCTAGCTTTCTGTCTATTTGATTTAGTTCCGGGTTGAGTGATTATTAGCTAACTCTTAGCTAGCTTGTTAGCTGTCTGTCTATTTGAGTTACTTCCGGGTTGAGTGATTATTAGCTAACTCTTAGCTAGCTTGTTAGGTGTCTATCTATTTGAGTTACTTCCGGGTTGAGTGAGTATTAGCTGACTCTTAGCTAGCTAGCTAGCTTTCTGTCTATTTGATTTACTTCTGGGTTGAGTGATCATTAGCTAGCTCTTAGCTAGCTAGCTTTCTATCTATTTGATTTAGTTCCGGGTTGAGTGATTATTAGCTAACTCTTAGCTAGCTTGTTAGCTGTCTGTCTATTTGAGTTACTTCCGGGTTGAGTGATTATTAGCTAACTCTTAGCTAGATTGTTAGGTGTCTATCTATTTGAGTTACTTCCGGGTTGAGTGAGTATTAGCTGACTCTTAGCTAGCTAGCTAGCTAGCTTTCTGTCTATTTGATTTACTTCTGGGTTGAGTGATCATTAGCTAGCTAGCTAGCTTTCTGTCTGTTTGAGTAACTTCCGGGTTGAGTGAACGCTGGCACGTGTGGCTGCCGCTGCTCACGCACAGAAAAACTGATCCTGTGACTGTAAAGCGACCTTGAGTTTTGAAAGACGCTTAGAAATGAAATGTGTCATTATTATGACTTGTGGAGGGTCTAAATAAGTTTAACTGACATTAAAAAAATGTTATATTATGCAGTGGAATGAAGGAATTTGGTTGCAAATTCAAGAAATAGGCACCTTGATGAGTCATGAGAAAATATTTCAGCATCAGAACCACTTTCAACCTCCCACCTGGCCCATCCCCAACCTCCTTTTCACCAAGTACTCACTAGTCAGTCCAACACCCCCTCTGCCATAAAGCATTTTTAAACGTGTTTGAGCTGCGCCATCTTGTGGCACAACAGGATGCATGCAAGCCTGTGTGCATTGTTGCATTTCTTACCTTCTTCTGTCTTCTTCTAGTGCAAAGTTTCATTCGTGTACATCTCGCTGCATAGCTTCCAAATAATATTTGCAAGATTTTGCATTTCATATGTTTGTGGTTTAAAGCTGCGTAATGTTATAAAGGTGTTTTGATCTCTTCTTGAAAATGGCTTTAAAAATATAAGTTGTTCATTTCTATTGAATGTGCTTGTTTGTTGTTGAATTGTGCATTGAAGGCTTGATCTCACTTTCACATGTCACTTTATGGAGAAAAAAAAATGTCTTTTGTGTTTTCATAGTCATCTAATTTTTGCCAACTTGCCCTGCCTAGAAAGTGGGGTTAGTACAAAACTCTCATTTACTCTCTGGTCTCATCAGTACGGCACTAGTTTAATGTTCATAACGATCTTTGCGATGCTAATTTGTTTTTTCATCGTCATCTAATTTTTTCCAACTTGCACTGCCTAGAAAGTGGGGTTACTACTAACCTCTCATTTACTCCCTGGTCTCATCAGTACGGCACTAGTTTAATGTTCGAAACTATCTTTGCGATGACCATTTTATATTTGAGTTATAGTGGTGTGAATTGGGTGAACGCTGGCACGTCTGGCTGCCGCTGCTCACCCGCAGAAAGAAATGTTGTCCTTATCTTGTGCCTGTAAAGTGCCCTTGAGAGTTTTGAAAGGCGCTTATGAATACAATTTATTATTATATCATTATTTACTGTAATTGTAATGCTTTTCATGAAACGTTATGGGCATAAATAGTTGAACATTTTTTGTAATACTTGCTATATGGGGCTGGTACTTGGCTAGTATTGCTGCTTTGCTTTTGATATTTAATGCAAGAAAAAAAAGGCATCCTTTTGACATGAATGTTTTAGAAGCAAGGCTGTTGTCAGCGTGTCTGCAAATGAACCGTTGCCAAAAGATTCATCCGGCTTTGTTTGGCTTTCTGTCAGAGGCGTGCACACAAAAAGACGGAGAGACATATGACTGTTAGCAATGACAGATGTCCTGACAGTCTGGAGGTCTGGAGGCATGGTTGTGGTGATATCCTGAAGGGTTTTTTCATACACGGTGGGATCAGCATATTTAACATAGGAACACATGTCACAAGAATACAACTCGTGGGCTTTTTTTTGTTCTATTCATACCCCTTTTTTTGCCACATTTGTATTTATTTTCACTTCAATTGGGAGTAAATTTTAAGGCGGTTTTGTTTGCACCCGTTCTGGCATCTGTGGTCGAACTAAAAGTAAAGCAGTGACTGAGTACAAATTAAAAAACGAGGTGTTGCAGTTCTTGCTGTGGCCACACGATGGCAACAAAAGACCACACCAGAAAGCATGTAGCAAACATTCATCCTAATTGATTTTTTTTAAAATATACGTACAGAATATCAGTTATTTTTCATTTATTTCCGCTCTGCAACTCACTTTGAACACAGTGTGGATCAGGTGAAAAAAATCATACAAGCACAAAAAATGCATTTTGCTCTCATATACAGTAGTGTACACAGTCTGTACACTTTTAATGGCTAATAACAAAAATGCAGCAATTTTTCGGATGATGAGTTACATAGGATTTTATATTATTAGTATTGTTAACTTTTCATTTTTAATTTTATTTTGTTTTTTAATGTAATTTTTTTAAATTAAAATTAACAAAAACATAATTTTAAATTTTAATTTCATTTGTATTTTTGCATATTTATTTATTTATTTATTTTCATTTGGATTATTTTTTTTGTGTATTTTAATTGTATTTTGGGTAAATTTATTTATTTATTTATTTATTATTGTCTGTGTTGTCAAATTATTTGTTATTTAGTTTGTTTTTTTTTTTTACTTCAAGATCGCACGGCGAGAGTGGCTTCCTTTCCAGCAGCTCCTCCATTTTATTTTTCTACTTCTTTCTTTCCTTTCCTCTTCCTTTCATAACTTTGCTTCTGTTACTTCCGGGTAGCGTGAACGCTGGCGCGAATGGCTGCCGCCGCTCACCCGCACAAAAGAATCCCGTGACTGTAAAGTGTCCTTGAGAGGACACTTTACTCTTCTTTTTCTTCTTTTTCTTCTTCTTCTTCTTATTTTTCTTCTTCTTCTTCTTCTTGTCATTCTCATTTTTATTTTTATTCTTATTCTTCTTCTTATTATTCTTCTTATCATGATGATGATTATTATTATACATTTTATGTCGTATGTGAGAGGATGCGTGTTCTACCTACATATTGATATTTGGCTCTTGATGTAGCACTGAGAAGCTAAGACCAACTATATATATATATATATATATATATATATATATATATATATATATATATATATATATATATATATATATATATGCATAGCCAAACATTCATACAGCTGTTAAGATGTCAACAGGTGCCTAAAGGTATACAAAGTAAAATGATCAGTACAATGTGCATTAAAGTGAGTGAAAAAGTGTGACAAAAACTGCCTTTAAAATCCTAAATGATATCATTGCAAATATACCCACCTGTACGCCCCCTGTTTTAATTAATAAAGGCTGCAAAATATGAAAAAAAATACACATTTTGACTGACTAGGTGAGAATCTAAGCATGAAGAGTTTGTGTTTTGTTTTTTAAATCTAAAATATTGGGGACGAGGTGATTTAATGAGGAAAGCCCCGCAGGCGATGAAGAAGAGCTCTTCTGTACTTTCCTGTCATATGCAAACAGCAACAAAGAAAACAAAGAGAAAGGTGAACAAACGCGCTCATTATTGTGTCTAGAACAAGATGAAAAAAAAAGGAATGCTAAACATACTTCCAACTACGTTTCTTTTCTTTTTTTTTTTTTAAACCGTCAAATATTCCTTTCATCATTTGATTGAAAATGTTGAAACGCGCTAACTATAAAATAGGAAGTAATTGTACCATTAAAATAATGAAAGGAAGTAACGTTTAAAACCTAGCCAAGTGTGTTGAAGTCAACTCATACAATCAGAGTTGCAGTGCGATGTGCAAATATATACTGTATATATGTGCATATTTACTGTATATGTATGTATATATGTATATGTACATATGTATGTTTGTTTATATGTGTATATGTATATATGCATATATGTATATGTACATATGTATCTGTTTATGTGTTTATGTTTATATGTGTATATGTATATATGCATATATGCATATATGTATATGTGCATACATGAATATGTGCACATTTTGCATATAAATATATATGTGTGTGTGTGTGTGTATATATATATGTATATATATATATGTATATGTGTATATATATATGTGATATATATGTATATATATATGTGATATATATATATGTATATATATGTGATATATATACACGTGTGTGATATATATACACGTGTGTGATATATGTATATATTTTTCCACCTAAATCTATCTTTGAAGTATTGAAAAGTCAGTTGTTGTTTTCTGCCTAATCCTTCGTGTCATATCCGTAGCGGAATGAAATCCAACAATAGCAGCCAACCTGTAGCTATTTGCCAATTGTACACCCACTGCACCGTTTTTTTTTTTTTTTTTCCTTCACGTATCACAGTCTTCGCTGATAGATCCCGTTCCCACCCGAAATTTGCCGAGATTGAGTGAGTGTGACAAACCGGCGCGGGTGTCTGTGATTTTTTTTTTTTTTTTGTGTGTATTTTAATGCCGTGTCGTGAGCGTGACCTCCTTTTTTTTAATGCTAACAAGTCAACACAATCGACAGAGGCGGGATGGAGATGGCAGCAATCAGCTGCTCCGCTCTCTGTGTCATCACTTTTTCTGGTTGAAAGGTATTGAAGCGGTTAAGTTGACAAAAAGTCACTCCGCCTGAAAACAAACAAAAAGTGGCTTTTGAACACGGTACACGCCTCACCTCGCCTCCTGGAGAACAAAGCGCGTGTCGGCATCGTAAGCTAGCATGAATGTGTGAAACTTGTTTCTTTTCAACTTTGCTACTTAAGTAGCATCGACTGCGCTCACGCGTCTGTTCCACTCACGAAAAGACCCCAAGTCAATAAAAGAACACGTCGTCACTTGTATTTATTGAACACCAGCGTTTTTTTCCAAATGTAAGTCGAACATATATACAGTGATACCTCGGTTTACGAACCCCTTGGCTTATGTACTTTTCGGTTTACGAACGTTAAATTTATGAAAATTTTACCTTGGCATACAAACTTTTATTCAGGATACACACGGAGCGCCATAATGAGTGATGTGTCGTTCGCGAACGACCCCGTTCTTCTAACAACAAAATGGCAGCCGACTGTTTTTGTCCTCCATTCCCCGCCCCCAGTCTTCGGTAAAAGCCACTTGATTGGTCAAGAACGTAGCACGGAGGGGAGGTGGTTTAAACATTAAAGAGACAGGCAGATGACAGTGAAAGAGTTTCAAAGAAGTGTAGACGACAAGGTTAAAATATCCCATCCACAAACAACCCGCACAAGCCATCTGTACACTTGATGCAAAACGTTATCAACCCAGCAAAAACAGAACACAATTAATGAGGAACAAGGTAAAATTATCATAGAGAAAGCACCTACAAGAGATCATTCGTCAAGATGGTGAAAAAAGAAGGTTACGTTCCTCAAGTGTTTAATGCTAAGGAAACCGGCCACTCCATTCCATCAGGCATTCAAAGACCATCATAAAGGTAAATAAAATTACTTTATTATATAGTACAGTTTATTTCTTTAACTATAATACCATAGCACGTTTATTATACATAAAATAAGGTATATGTCGTGTAGTTTTAATGCTTAGAAAATTAGAAAAGTATGTTTTCTGGGCACCTGGGAACGGATTATTGTTATTTTAATTGTTTCCTATGGGAAATAATTTTTTGGGATATACACTTTTTGCCTTACACTGTCTGGGAACCAATTAAGTTTGTAAGCCAAGATATCACTGTATCGTCAGTCCAAGTCCTACAAGAAAAGTCATTTAAATATTTATATACTGTATATCTTTACAAATGTTCATGGAGAGCTTGCGTTAGCCAAACCTGCGTTGAGTTGTTTTTTTGTTTTTGTTATTTTTTTCGTAAAGTGTAACAAAGATAGACATGGACATGCACAGGAAATAGGAATTGCGGCGTCACTTTTACAAAATGGCTGACTTGGACCCATTTCACAATTTACACCCCCCCCCCCCCTCAAAAAAAACAAAAAAAAACCACCCATAAAACATACATATTTTCTCTCTCTCTCTCTCACATACACTCTCACACATACACATCTCCAAGGCACGGGGGGGACCAGGCGGGTGGGACTACTCTGTCTTTTCAATTTTTCCGTCTTTGTTCTGTGACTCGGCCGCTTTGCGTAGCTGCGACTTTTCCGAGCCGCCGTTTATCTGTTGATGGTCGTTGGATCCGCTTGTTTTGCCGCTGGAGTTTTTGTCCAGGTAGTTGAGCATCTCACTCAGGACCGTTTGGAAAGTGCTGAGAGCGGCGCAAACGGCCGGCGTACCGAAACCGTGCGTGATTAGACTGTTTTGGGAGAAAAAAAAAGGACAAAGCAAACATCAGAGACGTTGACAGTCAGGAGACTAAACTCCCTCCCAGCCCTGCCCCCTTACCCCTTCCCACTGCCACACTCATTGAACTCTGACACGCTACACGTTGTACTATCATCCTGAATTTTATTTTTTTTCTCATTTTTTTCCTGCAAGACCTCACTTCAACTTTTTTTGTGTTTGTTTTTGCATTTTTACACAGTTTCACTTTACATACGCCACTACCTCACTTTACATACGCCACTACCTCACTTTACATTCAGAAATTACATGTATTGTCTGTTGTCAATTGTCTGTCTTTTTTTAGCCACGTTATAAGTGCCTTGCACGCTGGGTCAGAGAGGACATTAATTTCATCTGTGCTGTATGTCATGCATATTAGCATTTTTGACAATAAAGCTAACTTTGACTGACTTTGACTGAGTTGGAATTTGCCCCTCATTTCTCAAAAGGTCAAAACCGCACGTGACCTTTCCGTGAAGAGACTGATGGTGACCTCCGCACCCCAACCACCCCACCCAATGTAACAAATTGCAAAGTTGTCACATTTTTGGAAATGTCAAATGGCTCTGTGGAGACCAAACAAGCGCCATTTTACACCCAAATTTACCTGAAGTGTGTCAAGTGTCTCTGGATGTCTAAATCCAAGATGGGTGTCGGTCTGGAAGAGCCCAAAGGAGACCGATCTTGACTTAACAAGTCTTGGAACTCCTTACAGATTTGCCTAAGACAAAGAAAGGACATTAATTCGGGATCGCCATTTGCAAAAATGCTATATGCTACAGGTGTCAAAGTCAAGGCCTGGGGGCCAAATCGGGCCCGCCACATCATTTTATTCGGCCCGCGAATGCAACTCAAGCTTGTAAAATTTCATGATGCTTGCCAAAGTTCGAACCAACATTTTTAATGGTTATGGTGTCAAAGTCAAGGCCCGGGGGCCAAATCGGGCCCGCCACATCATTTTATTCGGCCCGCGAATGCAAATCATACTTGTAAAATTTCAGGATGCTTGCTAAAATCCAAACCAAAGCATCAAATTGTCGTATTTAAACCACAAAAAAATAGTCATTATTTTTTACTTCCGATTTGAAAACTTGTTATTCCTTAATTTGTTGTCTTCTCTAGATATAACGTGGAGGAGATGAAACCTCGATAGGAAATCCTAACTACAAAATGACTTTGACAGCGCTTTGCTAAGCTAATGTTGTTTTTTTTTCGTGCATGTCTACTCACTTTGTAGCCAAAACCATTTTCTTTCGCGCATTATTTTCTTTCGATTCATTGTGCTGTCGGGCTAAATGTTCGCCCACCGCCTTGCTAGGAAATTCCGTCTCACAGGTGTAGCCAAAATCTCTTGCTAGGTGAAGCGCTTCTCCTACGTGGACACATAAAAATGTCGATTAGAAGGATACGGATAAAAAATTAAAGTAAAATATTTGAGATTTAAAAACTGACCTTCGACCAGGGAGGTTAGCAGTGTGACATTAGCAGCTTTCCTCCGACCCGCCGGCAGGTTGAGGCCAAGTCGGTCTAATTTCTCCCGAAGACATCGCCCGCCGTTCTTTGACTTTGCTCTGCGGAAAAATCGGCAAGTCTCGTGTCACATCTGAACATATTTTTAGAATATTTCGCTCTGTTGTTTCTTGGGAATTGTTACAAAATACAATTTTGCACGTCCTGGAAGTCTCCAGTAATAATAATAATAATAATACATTACATTTTAAGCGTCTTTCAAAGCTCTCAAGGACACTTTACAGTCCACACAGACACACAAAAAAAGCAGATCTGGATAAGATTTCATGTGATTATTATGACAAGACGGTTGTAGTAAAATGAAAGCTTGAATAAATTAAAAGGTGTCATCTTGCATTGAAAAGCGTCACTTCTTTAATCAAGCGTATTTGCATAATGAATGCGCTTTCAGGTTGTAATTCCCCCGAGTGTCTCGGGTTTGAATCTGCACATTTCTTTGGTCGAATATATAGATACTATTTTCGATCTTTGTCATTTTCGTTATCATATCCCGCGTAGAAATGTGACAAATGTGTGTTTTTTATGTCACTTATGTTAAAATGAGAACTTGATGAGCGTTTTCTTTGAGGTGAATTTTGTCACGCAACGCTCATTTCCAAACACGGCTTTGTCTTACATAATAATAATAATAATAATAATAATAATACATTTCATTTATAAGCCCCTTTCAAAACTCTCAAGGTCATTTTTCAGTCACAGGATAAGATTTGCAGTAGGTGAGCAGTGGCAGCCACACGCGCCAGAACTCACTCAACCCAGAAATAACTCAAATAGATAGAAAGCTAGATAGCTAATGGATAGCAAATAAATAGCTAACAGATAGCTAGACAGCCAGTCAGCTAGACAGCTAATAGCTAGCCAGCCAATGATGTATATGCGCAAAATAATAATAATAATTACATTTAATTTATAAGCGCCTACCAAAACTCTCAAGGTCACTTTTCAGTTACAGTATAAGTTTTGCAGTGGGTGAGCAGCGGCAGCCACACGCACCAGCTTTCACTCAACCCAGAAATAACTCAAATAGATAGAAAGCTAGCTAGCTAATAAATAGACAGCTAGCTAGCTAGATAGCTATATAACTAATAGATAGCCAGCTAGACAGTCAGATAGCTAGCTAGCTATATAACGAATAGATAGCCAGCTAGATAGCTAATAGATAGCTACCTCACTGTGTATAAAATAAAGGCTGTCGCTAAATTCCTCCATGTTAAGATCTAATGAGCGGTGGTGACCGATTGCGACCGGCGATCATGTTAACAAACCGTCCAAAATGGCTGCCTTTTATCACGAGTCATTTCGATCGATGACCGGCGAAGTTTTACGTTCTGTCCACTGAACGTCTCTGCCCGTAAATTCTTTTCCCCGATCTTTCAGTGACCTTATTTGACCATTGTTGTAATTCTCTCTCTCCATCGTCTCTACCTTATCAATAATACAGCCGACCTCTTGGTTCATCTAATCCTCGCCGATAGTCTTTTCAGACGCGTTTGCGTGGCTTTTATCTGAGCTCTACAAAGAGCCGTCCGTGTTAGCGCTCTCGGTTGTTCATCAGACGGATTAACACGGTTCCGCAATCGCCCGCAATTACCATGGCTGTTAAAACGTAACGTCATTAAAGTGCAGTGGGTCAGCGCCGTACGCATCTAGGAAGTAGTTGAATGTCCAGGAAACGTAGAGTCTGAAATGTTGCTATAATTTGGTTTGATTCACACTGCATATTTTTAAGACCAATTTTATGATGGTGGTCCAAGATGGCGCCTGAGTAGGCTGCCATTACCAATTGCGCTCACGATGTTTGCTTGTTTTGTTGTTTTTGTCTTTCATTTGTCACTTGAAGTTGTTGTGCATCATTTGGAATGGATACGGATTGTTTTTCAGCATTTTTTGGCCACGATGTTCATCAAGGAGGACACTCTGCTGAGTGGTTTTGCGCCTTTTCTGCAGCATGAATATGCCAGCACTGTTTTTGATTAGAAAGGAATGTTGGTGCCATTTGACTGTCATCTCTGGATGGCTGGATGGCTGTGCGCCGATTGTGCCTTTTTTTTTTGGCGGCTGTAATGTAATTTTTCCAGCGGAAAGGTCATATGTGGAACTGTCGCGGCTTGGAATTGAAGCGGATTTACGTGAGACAGAAGATGCGAGACAATCTTTTTTCGTCAACGGATGTTACTGCTCCGTGTTTGCTCTCAACATTTAGCTTGTAGCAGGCGCGCACATTTCACCATGACGTCCCTGATCCACTGGTAAAAAGGATGCTTTGATCCTCTCCTCTTTCATCTAGAACTGATTCATACAACACGAGACAAGTGCGGTGCAGAAAGTGCTTAAGATTGAATGACGGTGTCTTTTGTGTTGTCACATTGTTTGTTATTTAGTTTTTTTTGTTGCTTTGACTTCAAGATGGC
Organism: Hippocampus bargibanti; assembly: GCF_051943395.1. Lineage (NCBI taxonomy): Eukaryota > Metazoa > Chordata > Actinopteri > Syngnathiformes > Syngnathidae > Hippocampus > Hippocampus bargibanti. Next base: position 2,848,833 of record NC_142752.1, read on the forward strand.
GTTGCAACAGTGGCTGCCTTTACAGCGGCTCCGGTAGTTTGTTTTTCTACTTCTTCCTTTCCTTTCCTCTTCCTTTCATCACTTTGCTGCTGTGAAATGATAATTTCTCCACTAAATCAAGGCTAATCCAATCCAATCCAAACTTGAATGTGTTTTACTGACATGTATTTATCATCATGCGAGTATACCGACAGTATAAGTGGCATCTTGAGTCACGCCCCCAACCCCCTTGAAAAGTAATCCGACTGTCACATTTGTCTTTTTTTTTCTACTTTAAAATACAAACCTGCGCAGTATTCCTCCCAGAAGAGAAGCGTTGAGGCATTCCGGCGGTGACAGTCTTCGTTTCACCTCTGCGATGGTGACTTTGTACTTGGAAGTGGAACTGAGTAGTGACAGTCGACCCGGTACGGAGCAGAATAAATCTGTCGGATTCACCACACAAGTTCCTCCTGTGTGGTAAAAGCGGAGACAAATTGTTTGAGTAAGATTGCCACGACAATTTTGTGAGCGGAAATATAAATTGGCTAATTATTCATAGTTACATTTAATTCAACACTACCTGGCTGACAAAGCCAAATATATAGACAAAAGCCAAATCTATATCCGCACAGGTAACATCCAACATACGACCGAGTTCCGTTCCAACCAAATGGTTGTAAGTCAAAATGGTCGTAAGTTGAAATCCATTCAAAATGTTGAGTAGAGACTCGAAGGCTAAATGACTCGCAAACTCCCCCCCGGGGTGCCATCACACGGTCGATTGCTGTGCGAGAGTGAGATGCTAGCTGGCCAAAATTGTCGTACGCGTTGCCGACCTGCTAGCGAGTTGCGGTGCCAGGCGTAGAATTAACATTTTAAAAATAGGGTTTGGAGGTCGTGGTTGTAAGTATGGGTGGTCATAAATCAAGCTGGTCGTAAGTCGGATGTTACCTGTATTTGGAAAACGTTTATATACAGTATTCATATATTATACAGTAAAGTCTCGTTATATCGATATTCAAGGGAGTCCGAAAAAATATCGATATAACCGGGACTATCGATATATCCGACCCTGTTTGCATGTAATTTTCTCCGTGCGTGCATAGAAATAGTATCGATATAACCGGGACTATCGATATATCCGATATCGATATAACGAGACTTTACTGTATTTGTAAAACTTTTTTTCATTCCTTGACGGTGCGCCTGATAGATCACTGCACCTTACATATGGAAAACAAAATGAAAATACAGTAATCATTGGGAGTGTGGTCGTTAAGTACGGGTGGTCGTAAGTCGAGCTGGTTAATAATAACACGTAGAATAACACACCGTACACTAAGTGCTGCATGTAATATGCAAATGTACAGTCCCATCAAAAATATATGAAATATAAAACTTGATGGCTGCTATTTTTTTCTTTCTTGGCGCTAAGCTAACATTTCCCCTTTTTCTCATCCGCGCCGTCTCATCATATCGCCGTCGTTTACATTGCCTTGACGTACTTGAGCTTGAAACCAATATTTGTACGCCGCCGCCGCCCGCTTTCATCCAAACAAAAGCTTCATTTTATCACCTTCCAGCCACCGCCGAGTTGACAAAGTTGCGCCTGTAATAGCGTGAATAAATCATTTCCCGTGAAGGCTCTCGCGCATTATTAACTGCATCCCAATGAATCTCCCCCTCCCCCGCCCCCTTCCATGGAAAATATTGACCGCTGGAGCTGAGGAGGCCCATTATTAATAAACTTTCACTTAAACTAACGTGCCAAACGGCTGAAACGCAAGGTTGCTGTCTGATCTACTGTGGGCTATATTCTATTATTCATCCGCCTCATTATCAAATCCAACAGCGGGGTGTGTCGCTTTGTTATCAGGCCCGTGATGTGAAAGGAAACGGAGGGGAAAAAAAGGGGGATGCCATTTTAGGCCAAGCGGAACAAGGCTACAGGCGTTGATGCCCACGCCAGTCTTTTTTTTTTTTTTTTTTTTTTATAAGGAGGGGGTGCACTTTGGGCCACCAACCAAGGCTTTCTAACCTACATTTTAAGCTGTGAAGGATGTATTATTCACCATCAGCACAAACGCACCAGACTGTGGTACTTTCTTCCCCTGCAGGAAGGTAGATGATTTTTTTTCCAGCACCCTGGACAGCGACCCCGTAGAATAGACTGAGTGTCGCTTACCTGAGCATCCTTCATCCAAAACAGTTTAGATTTTAGTCTTATTAATAATGTCTTTATATTAGAATTTTTTGGTGGGGTTATTAAACGTTTTATTGATTTTTTTAACAGTTAGAAAAGGGGAAAATGATGACATGTTAAAGTACATTGAGCATCATCAAAACAGAACATGCATCATATAGCCATCTCGATAAAATGTTTTATGCTTTTGGCCCTTCCGCATATGCAATGTCCTGTTCACTGTGCTCACATATTCACATATGAGGAAAAAAAAAAAAAAAAAAGAAATAAAAATAATAAAGTAAAATAATAACAATAATGAAGAAAATTAAACCAACTTTAGTGGATGATGGTCATTAGGGCAATTTAACTATCTTTACAAGCACTTAGGTTGCAGTAAAAAAGTTCCAGGTATCCCATAGTGTCCCAGATTTTAGTCTTATCAAGAATTAATTGGAATTTGTATGATTTTTTGGGGGGTTATTAAAGTTTTTGGTGATTTTTATTATAAACAATTAGAGAAGGGGAAAACATGGTCACGTGTTTAAGTACATTGAACATCATCTGTTCCGGACATCAAAACAGAACATGCATCATAACCATGTCGATAAAATATATATGTTATATGCAATGTCCTGTTCACTGTGCTATATGACAAAGAAAAAAAAAGAAATAAAAATAATAAAATATAATAATAGCAATAATTAACTAAATTAAATCAACTTGAATGGATTGGGGTCATGAGGGTAACTTAACTATCTCTACACGCACTTTTGAGAATTTTCCAGGTATCCCATAGTCTCCTAGATTTTAGCCTAATCAAGAATGTATTTTAATTTGTATGATTTTTTTGAGTTACAGTAAAGTCTTGTTATATCGATATCGGATATATCGATAGTCCCGGTTATATCGATACTATTTCTATGCACGCACGGAGAAAATTACATGCAAACAGAGTCGGATATATCGATATTTTTTCGGACTCCCTTGAATATCGATATAACGAGACTTTACTGTATTAAACTTTTTTCGGGATTTTTATTATAAACAGTTCGAAAAGAGAGGATCATATTTAAGTACATCGAACGACAGTAAAATGATAGTAAAAGGAGGCTGAGGATTGAGAACCTGTACAACGACCCCTTTAGAATCCATTCGTCCGATTGTTCTGGAGCAATCTGCAACCTGTCTGTCAGATTGACGCGTTCTCAGAAAGCCTCAGGTTCACATCGCATTAATTCCCCTTAAAAATGTTTTGATACAAAGTAGTTTGTATTTTATGTTGCCAAGGGCAATCGAAACGAGCTATTGCTGTGAATGCAGCGAGCGGAGCGTGCAGGAGGGGGGGGGGGGCCCAGAGGCGATAACGGTATTTAAGCAACGGAGAGTAGCCTCGGGCTGCGGCGCGAGCGGCGGGCGGGATCACACGTCGAATCAAGCGCCTGTTTTAAAACCGGTTTGCCGAAAATTAAAAGAAAAAGAACACGGGCCAAATGTCATTCTTTTTCCGAGTTGCACAACAATGTTTACAGCTTCTAACAATAAGCAAAAAGCGAGGGTTGCCGCAAAGTGGGCGCGTGCGCGTTGTGATGTCACGATCGGAACCGGAAGTGGGGATCCAAACGCAGGGGTTAATTAAAAGCGCAGACAGAAAAGCGCCTTTCTTGACTGGTTTTCTTCTGAAGGCGTCGTGGAGGGATGTTGGGTGTGGGGGTGGGGGGGGGTGTGAATATTCATGCCTGCAAAGCCGCAGTCAGAAAGAACAACATTAATATGATCTCGACTGAATCCGGGGGCCTTCGCTCCTCATTAGCATATCAAAGCGCGCGCCCGAGGCGAGAGAAGCTATCGATACAGGAGTGCGAACTAAAGCAAAGATGATTGGTTGTGATGGTTGCGGCGGCTGAGCTCAGGGCCAAATAGTGCGCACCATTAACCGAATGTGATAGCGGAGGGATTCCCGCGTCAATCCGAGAGAAAAAAAAGATCCCCCCCCCCACCCAACACTGAAGAAGGCCCGATGAAAAATTAAACTGGAGACACGCAGCTTTCCTTCTCCGTTTGCAAAAACGCAGCGGGTTGACTCTCTCTGGATCTCCCCTGTAGACGCACGCACATAGACAGGCGCGCGCGTGCGTTTTCAAAAACACTTTTTTTTTGCTCCATGGAAGAAGCGTGTAAACAAACTGGTGGACGGTTGCAACCCACTTGGTCTTTTTGGGTGATAAATTCGATTTGGTGGAAACCAGAACTGTAATTCCGAACTAATCCATTTTACAATACAGTACAATGCAATCAATACTGTATTGATTTCATTTATATTTAATTTTATGCAACCCAAATCCAAATTGTGCATTTACTTCAGAAAAAAAACATCTGATCCATTGATTAGTTTCAACCCCTATAATAACCCCTATAATAAATGTATTTAAATCAACACGTTAAATGAATAGAAAAAAAAAACATCACCGTCCTTCAAAATAAAAGCGTTGCGTATTGGGTGTTATGAGATCATAATGCAGGTGTTATATTATGGAGTGATGTCATTTTTTTGGCATTGGTATTTTTAAGATGACGTCATCCATTTTATATTATGCAACAGACTCTGCATGTTGGAGTCATATATTAATATGTAATAAAATATATAATATCATATTTATATATATTCTATACATTTGTATATAGTATATCATGTATGGATATAATAATAGCCATATATATTATATACATTTGTATATAGAATATTATGTATGGATATAATAATATAGCCATACATGATATAAAAGGATTCATCAGGCATTAAAAAGAGGAAGGAGGGGGAAAACATGTAACTATGTCAATAGAAAAACACATTACCGTTTTTCAAAATAAAAGTGCCGTGTATTGGGTGTTATGAGTTCATAATGCAGGTTTTATATTATAGTGATGTCATTTGTTTGGCATCTACAATGCATTAGTGTTTTTAAGATGACGTCATCCATTTTATACTATGCAACAGACTGCATATTTGAGTCAAATATATATATATATATATATATAACACAATATGTAATATCATATATACATTTATATATTTTATATACATGTATGGCTGTAATATAACCATACATGATATGAAAACAAAAATATGGTATTAAAAAGTGGAATGTGGGAGGCGGAGGGGGGTTCAAACCGGAAATGGCAAAGAGCGTGTTGCAAGTGATGATGTACATGCAACACGCTGACAGCACACGAACGAACGAGGCTGTTCCGGCGTGTTTGTCTGCCTGCTCTCTTGTCTCGTGTCAGAACATGTAGACAGACAACAATGTAATACAATAGAAGAGACAAGTGGAAGTGGGGGTTTACCTCTGCGGATGACGCCCCCTTGGCCGTTGAGCACCAGCCCACACTGCGCTTCCACGGAGCCCTGTGGAGAAACGAGTGAGATGTTGAAAAAATAAGCAGTGCCTCGATTTCTTGTTGTCTTGCTATAGGGGGACAACAGGTGGACTGCCGCGGGGGTAGTTTACTCGCAACAAAGCCATAAAATGCCATGAAAAATATTGCATTATTGACCTTTTGTTTTTGTTTACTATTTTGGACATTATATTCAGTACGTTGCTGGAGTATTTTTTTTTTTTTAAATTTATGGCAATGGGACAAAGTCCAAAATGGCCTCCACTGCTGGGTAGTCCAACTCAAAGCTAATCAGTGTCAAAATAAAAAGAATATATAATAATAAAACATTTAATTTCTAAGTGCATTTCAAAACTATCAAGAACACTTTACAATCACAGGATTTTTTTTTGTGTGCGGGTGAGCAGCGGCAGCCATTCGCGCCACCGTTCACTCTACCCGGAAGTAACACAGCAGCAAAGTTAAGAAAGCAAGAGAAAAGGAAAGAAAGAAGTAGAAAAACAAAATAAAGGAGCTGCTGGAAAGTCAGCCACTCTCGCGACGCCATCTTGAAGTCAAAAAAACAAAACTAAATAATATGACAACACAAAGACACAGAGAGTCATTCATTCTTCAGCATTTGCTGTACCCTCTTTGTGACATGAAGCCGTTCTAGATGAAAGAGGAGAGGATCAAAGTGTCCTTTGGTCCTTTGAATATGGGATACCTGGAGAAAATACAGGGCAACCTAAGTGCTTGTAAAGATAATTAAGTTACCCTAATGACCCCAATCCACTCAAGTTGATTTAATTTAGTTAATTATTGCTATTATTAGTGTTATTTTAATTTCTTATTTAATTTTTTTTCCTTTCTCATACAAAAACAAAAAAAAACCTAAATAACAAATAATGCCATTACACTGTAAAAACATTACAGCGAATGAGAAGAGGAAAAAAAGTATATTTTTATCCCAATTGCATCAAAATAGCATTGCACTAATTAAACGATTTGCAGTTTAAATTAGCATCGCCCATGCAAATGTGTAGTAAAGTGTAAAGTGTAGTAGTGGAAAGTATGTTTGCTTAAACGCTCACTGGAACAATTGAATACATTTTAAACTTACATATTAGTTACAATCTTATATAATAATAATACATTCAATTTCTAAGCGCATTTCCAAAATCTCAAGGGACACTTTATTATGAATTTTTAAAAACTATATCCAACCTGTTGTAGAGTTACTGGCCTGAAGGACGCCATTTTAGTCCAGATAAGCACTATCAACGATGTCATCAAGAAAGAAAAACATTTTTTTTTATTCCGAGATATTTAATCCCCTCGTACGAGCCTCAAAACCGAGGCAGATTGTAATAAAATGTGGAAAAGCGAGGTTTTGGGGAGGGGGGGGGGTGCGAAGAACTATACATCTAACCAGCTCCAGCTTCTGTTTCTTTTTCTTCCGTTGCGAGGCTAAAGTGATTATAAGATCAATATACACAAAAAAAAACCGCAGAGGTCTTGCATGAATTAGCTTAGTGACGAGGGGAAAGGTGTGGCACTTGCTTTTGTTCAGCATGAAAATCTCTTTAAGGCGCTCAAAAGATGACAGTGGGCTCGAGCGAACCATAGGGCGCATCTGTTCTGTTCACGCCTCGTGCCAGCTCCGGTTCACGGAACCTTTGCTTTCTTTCTTCTTTTGCTTTTTTGTTTTTAGTTTATTGTGTGTGTGTGTGTGTGTGTGTGTGTGTGTGTGTGTGTGTGTGTGTGTGTGTGTGTGTGTGTGTGTGTGTGTGTGTGTGTGTGTGTGTGTGTGTGTGTGTGTGTGTGTGTGTGTGTGTGTGTGTGTGTGTGTGTGTGTGTGTGTGTGTGTTTGTTTGTTTGTTTGTTCACCCGACGGAGAAGTAAAACGATGGCTGGATTTAGAACGTCTCAGCAATTTTGAAAAGAAAGAACCAAAATATGTCACCCCCCCAAAAAAAACACATCCCAATCTGAAATATTTTTAAATGCTGCTCTAAACATGTAAATATATATTGATAGCGTTCATTCATATAAAATATATTACAGATGAACATCGTACATATATGTAAATATTTTATATGAACATACATATGTGTGTGTATATATATATATATATATATATATATATAATGTGTGTGTGTGTGTGTGTGTGTGTATATATATATATATATTTGTGTGTATATATACACTATATATGTATATATATATATATGTGTGTGTGTATATGTATGTGTATATATATATATATATCTTTATATATGTATATGTATCTACAGTATATATATTATGTATCAGCATGTATCTACATTTATATGTATCTAAAGTATGTATATATATATATATATATATATATATATATATATATACATACTTTAGATACATATATATATGTGTATATATATGTATATATATATATATATATATATATATATGTGTATATATATATGTATATATGTGTGTATATATGTGTATATATGTGTGTATATATGTGTATATATGTGTGTGTATGTGTGTATATATATGTACATATGTATAAATATATGTGTATATATATGTACATATGTATATACATGTGTGTATATATGTACATATCTGTATATACATGTGTGTATATATATGTACATATGTATATACATGTGTGTGCGTGTATATATATATATATATATAGATAGATAGTTATATATATATATATAGATAGTTATATATATATATATAGATAGTTATATATAGTTAGAGATACAGTATACACGCCATGATATAGAATAAATAATAATAATAAATAGATGAAAATAATAACAACATATTGAAAATAGATGATGGAATCCAAGGTGCAGAAATTAGTGATCACACTTAACATGGCAGAAATAATTTGGCGAGGTGTTTAACTGGCAAGCTTGATGAAATCAGCTCAGATGTTGCTGCATAAGTAACAAAGTTGATTGACGTTAAGTCCCTAATTGGATAAACTACGGTGCTTTATGGTCCTCGAGCAGCGTATTGTGTCCTCAACCTCGATCCCTTAATCCGCCCTTGACCACAGAATAGAGAAACTAGCCGCCTTTCTTTGCCTCAACAGCTAACCGGTCACACACACACACACACACACACACACACACACACTCACATGCACACACAATTTTCATCTCCACTACTATTTTACATCCAAAAGAATTATGTAAAGTCTAGGTCACGTGTCCACGTGGTAAAATAAAGGGCGGATTTGACGAGGATTGTATAGAGTGCCAGTCAATTAACCTTTGGGAAAAAAACAGCCGCCTGGCTTTTACAGACTCAGTCCCGTGCAGACTTGACATTTACTTGTTGTACGGTCACGTTTGGTTTGCCCCCCCCCCCCCCCCATCCCCTCCAACGCCCTTCGCCCTTACTTGCTGGCAAGCAAATGATCTGGAGATGATATGCAGCATTATTCCCTTTCCTCCAAAGACCTGCTTGTAAAGAACCGAAGGGCCTCGCACAGTCAGCAGACTGGCAGACATCTGGCGCCCTCCTTCCCCACTCATATTTGGGGAATTATGGTTGCGGTGGAGGTGGGGGCTGGTGCCAATAGTAGGCCAGTGGGGCACAGGCTAGGGTGGGGGCAATGGGGTGACGTACTCGACTGGACGGTACTAGACTATGTTAAATAGTGACTATAGAGTACTCTACCCTAAGCACTTGAATTGTCTATGTAATCCATGCTGCGTAATAGTTGACTATGCTCCTTATTGAAGACTCAATAGACGACACGAGAACCTTTTAAAGCACTTTTGATCGATTCGGAACTCCAATAGTCTTCCTGGTCTGTACATGGCCTACATAGTTAGACTATTCCAGGCTACAGATGGGGTTTTCTTGCCGATAGGTTTGCATTGATTGCAGTATCAGTCCAATGACATTTTACTTGATCCACTACTTTTTACTACATTATGTGAAAAACATACTATTTTACGATAAAATTTGTCTGCCCTAAACCAAATCCGCTCATACTTTGTTTTGCTATGATTTATGCTATATTGGTCAAATTCAACACTGCACTTATACAAGACGATCTATACTTTGATATGTACTACACTGGACTTCAGGGTGTCATGTTATTGCACACAATACGGCACTCAGCCATGCTATATTGTAGCATGCTAGGCTAAACTTCTTCTTTTCCTTCAAGGGGTCGCCACAGCGAATCAGTGTCCTCCATCTTCAGAGGTTTGATTCGCATGTTTGTTTTGGCTAAACGACTGTGCTAAATTACAATGAGACACCACTACGCTCAATGACAATAGATTACATTTGGCTACTATTGCCTGTATATGGTTAGATGTGATTTTATTTGACAATAATGTACATGTAGAAAGTTATGTATATCCGGCTTGCATACACTGAATTATGCTTCACTATGTTTTTGATTGAACGGGAATGAATATTCCCCTTAAAACAATATGTTGTACTTGGCAAAGCCATTGCGCTGGTTACAAAGTTTTCATTTAAATGTCATTGGTAATAGTCTACATTTTTTGCTACTGTTTTCCCCATTGCCCGCTTCCTCGTGATACATGGTTACAAAAAGAGGGCAAGCACCATGTCAGATCTAAATCAAGATATGAAATATATGCTTTTGACCATATTGGTATATTGTAACATTGATTAGGCGTGCATAGTCTGCATTAGGCAATGCAATTAAACTGCAATTTACGACCTGTACTTCTCAAAAGCATGTCATAAAAGCTGATCAGAATATTGACTGCAAATATCGTTGATCGTCTATCCATGCCAGCTATTTATCATGGCAAGCAGGCATCATAGTTATATGCACATATGCTGGCTGAAGGAACTGAATTGACCTGTGTATCCGCTTCTTGTTTGATTGGGTGATATTACATTTATATTCCTACAGTTAAATATGCTCTATTGTTCAAAAAATGTTCGGAAACACTTGTTAGTTGCAGTAAATGTGATTTTTTTTTTTATAGTATGGAGCATATGAAGGACGTGCATGTACCTGTAGGTCATCTGCAGCCGCCTGTAAACCCAGGCCGGCAGCGGGAAGCAATCTCTGATCCGGATGATGCATCCCGACGCCGTAGGCCTGGGAGCCGTGTGACGTCATGAGCGACAGGTCGTGTCGCCGGTAAGCGTCGAGGCATCCCAGCTCTCGCCGTTGCTGCTCGTCCAGACACGACGACTTGAGCGCCGAGCGCGCGTTGTGCAGATTGATGAAGTCCGCCGGTTCCCCGTGGTGGATCTGTTGGTAGTACTGACCCGAGTGGAGCGAGTTGAGCCCGTAGGCCTCCGGGGCCACGGCCGGGTGCGAGTGTTGGAACTCGTAGTGGAAGGATTGGTGGTGCAGGGGGGTGTACTGGTGGTTGGCGGAGAAATAAGGGGAGGCGAACTCCGTGCCCGCCGACGCCGGGTAGGTGAGCGGGGAGGAGGACGAGTAGGCGACCGACGAGTTGGCCACGGACTCCAGGCAACCGAGCTGCATCAGCCGGTAGCTGTTGGAGCCGTCGTGACGTATCTAAGGGATGTGGGAACCGAGTCGCTTAGCCTCGCGTTCGCTTCCAAAATAATAATAATAATTCTGCAATAACAAAAAATATATTTACACCCCCCCCTCCCCTCCCCCCCACCTAGAGCAGATTTCACTTCTACATGCCCGGGAGGGAAACAAACTGCAATGATCCTCATTTTCTCTTTATGTATATGTATTTTTTTGCAAATTTCTCTCACGCTAATATTATTACATGAATTATTGTAATTTCATGCTATGCTCAGTTACTTACAATATACGCCAGCCACTATTTTCTAGCATCACTCCTCATTTCAACCTGATTCTGAAACAACTTTTTATTTATCACTCCGCTTTCCCCGTTTAAATCTCTCAATGCAAATCGACGAATTTAAATATCGAACTATCAACCGGACTATTTAAACCACCGCTTTAGTTTGACGTAAAGTAAAAAATGTTACCTCTGCGTCGTGAACAAGCCCCGGGAAGGTCGCTGACATGGTGGTTTTTTTTTTCCTCCACCCTCCAAAGTACTCGTTGCTTTCCTCCCCGACGGCGGCGAAAAAGCGTTAAAATCCCCCAAATGTACGAGCGGTGGAAAAGTCTCCCCTCGCGCGCCGTGTGTGGGTAATAAGGGCAAAGTAGGGGTGGGGGGGAGAAGAAAAAAGGCTCTGGTGCAAGGCGAGCGTCTCCCCTCTGCACGGACGGGGCTGGCTCACGGATTTTGTACTTGCAGGGTATTTCTCGGCTGATGTCGTATAGGTCCCTTGGTAATATCCCAAGTTTTGAAAATTAAGCATCAGCACAGGAATGGGAGGACAATAGACGGAGTGGAGCATCCCAGGAGACCGGGAATAAATATTGGATCTTTGTCTTGATAAGGAAGCAACAACTGCTTTTAATATTTTCCTCTTTTTTTGTTGCTTTTTTTTTTGTGTTTAGGGAGCTAGACGGACATTTCTCATTTTGACTGCTTTGTGCACGGTCCTCTGCTTGCTTTCCTCTTCTTTTAATCGCACCACCTATCATCCTTCTTTTATATTATTCTTTTTAACAAACGCTGTATGGATTTTCGACCAAAATATGGAAGTTTACTATCAAGCATGATATCGAATATTTTCGTATGGATGGACCGTTTGAGATGGAACTGCTTTTCTGACCGTTTTTATTCCTCCTGGTATGGCAATATATATATTTTTTTTTACAAAAGAATAAGACTGCTTTTTATGTATTTCCCCCCCAAAAGAACAGGAATGCATTTTCGGCACGCCCCTTATACCTATTCGTCGTTTTTTTCACAAATGAATTTTTAACCATTTTTTTCATTACCAGAATTGCATCGACATTTTATATCGTCATACAATTTGTATTTTGGTAATTATTTTCCTGAGATTTTGACGTTTTTTTGTGGAGATGGAATGTCGATTGTGCTTTTTGTGCATTATGGAAAAGAAAACCGGTGCTATTTTTTGTCCAAATATCCATTAAAAATCGATTGAAAACCGAATGTTAATAACTTGTAAAATAACGTTTTTTCATTGTTTTGCAATAAATCTTCTTTCTGCATGTACCCTAATGATTTTACTCACCTGTGCATATGATAGGATAAAAGTCTTCTATTTGCATACGTCTCATTGACTTTTTTTTACCTGGTCAATGACGACATTTAAAAATCACTCGAACACGATATCGACCTCCTCGAATAAAATAGGCGATAATGTGAGATATCGGTGCACCGTGTGATATCTACAGCTTGTTTCCGGAAGTACAAATACCACCTACACCTCGAATCGTCGCCGTTGGGCAGCCCGGGAAGAAACAGGAATGGGAAACGTAAACGGGAGAAGGTAAAGCTCGCGGCCATAACTCGGTGAGGAGCAAAATGTGTGATGGGAGGGGAGGAACATGCGCCGTCTGACTACAACTGTCACGTTCTTCTCGGACAAGAGAAGCAGAGTGGAGATAAGCCCCAATCAGGCTTGTTTTTTTTGTGTTATGATTGCCAGTCATCTGTAAGGAAAGCCACTCTTCGTCTATGATATTATTACAAGTGCAGACTGCTGACGCCCAGACGCCACCATTGACTCTGCACTTTAATTAAGCAACTATTTAACCCTCCCCATCTGTTCCTACCCGCACGCCTCTCACACCGTTCTGGTCGTTGTCATCTTGATAACAGTTATAATTGAATATTCATGATTTTACATCAACAAAAATGCATTTGATGTCGTTTTTTTCCTCAATCGTTTCCGCAATCGTTTATGTGACGTCACGAATGTGTTTTTTTTTTAAAGCTCTTGGTCTGAATCAGCAACCATTTCGCGTATAACAGGCCTCCAAGAGCATCCTTAAAATGCTCTCAAGGCCTTGAATATTTAAATGAATCATTCGTTTTTGGGATGTGTGTTCAGCCTCCAGCCTCAGTCAAACCTCCACGAAGGCCGATTTGGGATATCCACATTTAATCTAATCGAATCTGAAGACGAGGCCATTTTTTAAATACAAAGTGCAACAGTTGCGCTGTAAAATATCATATTTGGGTCCCACGTGCATGTTTAATGGCGGTTTAGGGGTTTCTGGTGGCCCCACTGTACTGGTACCGGTTTTCTGGAAGCGCCTCATGCAGCAGATGCGAACTGATCTCCGGACAGGAGCCAGTCCATCTGCCGCCTGACGAGGCAGGGAAAGGCCCCAAAACGCGCACAAGCCCACGGGCGAGAATTTTGATGAGTTGTGCAGGAAGCTGAGAGGGCTTGTTGATATATTTTTAGAGTAGGAAGTAGCAGTAAACAAGACAAGCAGAGGGATGGATGACGTGTGAATTTGGACCTAAAATAAAACCAAGACAAATTTAACGACGTGGTGGTCATCAAAATCAATCACTGACTGAAGACTGAAAAAAAAAAAACACACACGTGGGTTTCCATGGTGATCTGGACGACAATTTAATTTTGCAGACCCGTGAAAAAAATAGAATAGTTTACAGTTTGATTTTGAGGGTGTATTGATTTTAACTCATTCACTGCCAGATGTGTAAAAACGTGTCCACTCCAGTTCCAAGGTTTTTGCCATTGTCACAGAATATTGAGTTTTAGGACTACATAAAGATGCATTTCAGCGTTATAAATCTTGGACTCTCTTCTTTCACCAGAAAAAAAGTGTTAATTCCTAAGTTGTATGGGTGTTGAGTTATATGAGCTTGAAATGAGGGCGACTGTAGAAAATACAGTCTACATTTTGGTTTATATAGCGCTTTAACAACACCTGAAGCTGGAACAAAGCTAGCGCTAACATGGGAAGGAAAAGGAAACAAAAATTGCCAGAGGCCATGGCCAGCGCTTTATAGGCACCCAAGCATGGAAAAAAAACCCCAAAAAAACCTGAACAAATTCGGGAATGGCGCTCTATGACACATTTTTTATTCCTGAATACATTTGTGAATGGCAGTGAATGAGTTAAAAATTTATTTTCCCCATTCTACAATGAAGATTTGGCCCCCATGCAGTGAGAGTTTCAAAATATTGCACACTGTACTTATAATGTGATGTATATGGATATAAACTTTTATGAATGTATTGTTTTTCAATTGAATTTCATCTGATTGTGCAAATGACCCTCACCACGTGGCCATTGAACAAATAATAATAATAATAATTATTAATAATAATAATAACGTTTGTTCATTCATAAATGTCCCAAAATGAAGAGCAAACTGTAGAATTGACGTCTATTGACTCTGTGCGCATGCGCAGTTGTCGTTTTCTTCGAATCTGTTTTCATTTTAATCACTAAGAAGCTCATATGGCTCCTTGCGTCCGTTATATCATCCCTTGCAACTTGTCTGCATGCGGACTCGAACCTTTTTTTTGTTTTTGGCAGGCCAAACAACGAACGACTGGTGCCACCAATAGCGTGCGTCTCGTAAACAAACGGCCCAGAAGATGTTTGTCCTCCCCTGAAAGAAAAAAAAAAGTAATTAAGAGAAAATGCTGTCTGACCTACATAAAGGAAGCGCCGCCCGACTGGAAGCACAGGTTAATATGCTAATATGGATCCGCTAATTGTGGGGATTTATTTGTCGGTTTGCAAAGGGGAAGGGGGGGGGGGTAAAGGGGGGCGGTGGGGCGTCTTGTTTTGCTGCAAATTAATTTTTACCCATGCATGGATGCAGTGCGTGAGGTGAGGAGGCAGGAAACAGGTGGTCGTTCACAAATGGACAGTGAGGGAGAAACAGATTGAGCAATAGGGACCTCCCCAAAAAAAAAATCTTTATTGACTCCTTTTTTTAATTCAATCCATCTATAGCTTTGCAAGCGTTTGCATGCAACTCAGCAGAAATAAAAGAAAACAGTGAGATACATTCATTCTAAATAGTCATCAAATACTATTAAAAAAAAAAAGACGAAAAAGCAAAGTTCAAAAAGCTGTTAATTCGTTGGGGTATCATTGCTGGTTTGTGTTGCCAATTAGTGCTTTTAATTGTTGTTCTTTGTGCGCGTAATTAGTCCCGAAGTCAATCGGGAGGTTTATTGGGGGGATGGGGGGGGGGGGGGTAGACACGTGTCATCTGCTACTCAGGAAATTTAGTGCAGCAAAAGGCCAATCTGCCACTAACGGACAGCCGCCATTCACCAACTGTATTGGCCATTTATAATCCTTCATTGTCATTAAAATGTATTATCATAATATTAATCATAGTAATAATAATTATTAGAGCCCCCTCATCATTCACGCCTGCAAAAAAAAAAATCGCCCTAGATTTGATTCCGATTTCCCACTGTGTAAAAACGCCATTCAATCAATCAATGGCGTCTTCCACACGGCCACCCATGCACAATATGTATCTTATTTTTTTTTATATCAGTCCAAAACCACCAAGCATCAAACCGATGCTCCCCCCCCAAAAAAAAAATTGATCTTGAAACTTAATTTAAGCAGCTGTTGTGGCCCAGTGTACCCGGTGCGCGTGCGTCTGTGCGTGTTTGCGCTTGAATCGATGCTTATTAACTTCTCATCGCCATGAGTTCTCTCACAAGATCAACACGGAAGCCAAAAGTCTCCCCGATAGTTCCCATCCGCTTTTATTTTGAAATGAATATAAAAAAAGAGTCGTTGGGAGTCAGTTTTTTTTTGTAATAACCTCAAATGCACACTATTGATTGATTTGGTGACTCCTCAGCCTGAGATGTCATAAATCGAAACATATGGTGCCGCTAATCTTATTTTAATTGCAAGTGATGTGGACATAAGAAGTGGCTTGTTTTGTTGAATACTTCAAAATAAACTGCGTCGCCTTTAGTTTCAGTATGACATGAAGAAAATCGATCAAAATGTTAGTTTTGGTGGATCACGGTCCCTTTCATGATTTAGCTATTCGCTAGCTAATCTCTATCTATTCGCTAGCTGATGGCTAGCTATTCGCTCGCTATTAGCTATCTATTCGCTAGCTAATACCTATCTATTCGCTGCCTAATAACTATGTTTGCTAGCTATTAGCTATCTATTCGCTAGCTAATAGCTATATTTGTTGCCTAATAACTATCTGTTTGCTAGCTATTGGGTTATCTATTCACTAGCTAATAGCTATCTATTCGCTGCCTAATAACTATCTGTTTGCTAGCTATTAGCTATCTATTCGCTGGCTATGAGCTATCTATTAACTAGCTATTCGCTAGCTAGCTAGATAGCTTGCTATCTATTTGAGTTACTCCCAGGTTAAGTGAACGCTGACGCGTGTGGCTGCCGCTGCTCACCAACAGGTTAAAACGAATCCTGCGACTGTAAAGTGACCTTGAGAGTATTGAAAGGTGCTTAGAGATTAAATGTATTGATTACTTTCTTCATGCTTTGGTTCCATCAGTATTTATCTATATAAAATCCTATTTTCCTTGACATAAATATATGTGTGAATTATCACCAGAATATTTGCCTTTAATGGATTTCGCAACATGTTTTTTTTTAAATATTTTTGATTATTGAATTATCAATTAAGTCTTAAAAAGTCTTTGTGCTGTTTATATCCCAACCAGCAGAGGGCGCCAATCTGGTAGTGCAGCCTGGAGGGAGTGTAATTTGCTTCGCTTCTGTCAGAGCAAGACAACACACACACACACACACACACACACACACACACACACACACACACACACACACACACACACACACACACACACACACACACACACACACACCATTTAAATGGGCAAATTGGCTTTGAGGAGGTTCAAGAGCTTCAATTGTGTAATTCCTGGGTAATTTCTGTAATCTTTTAACACCCAACTGTTTGCATGTTGTGAGTGATAATGCTTATTGTGTACATTGGATTAGCAAAATGAAGCTAATCACTGTCTGGTCAACCTGTATTGATAAAGTTAACATTTTAGATAAACATCAAAATTTGTGTTTCAGCTCCTGTTGTCTTGCATGATATAATGTTTCACATTTTATTCCTTCAAACTTCGTACAGATCAATTCCAAGCACTTTTTTTAATTGGTTTTTTCGAAGTTATGCGTAATCAGATTCCCAATTCAATACTTTTGCCATGTATGGTCTGGTAAGAGGAAGAGGAAAGGAAAGGAAGAAGTAGAAAAACCACTTTTGCGACGCCATCTTGAAGTCAAAACAACAACAAACTAAATAACAGTTTAAGAAAAAAGAGGAGACGACCAATGCGTCCTTTTCACCAGTGGATCAGAGACGCCATGGTGAAATATGCACGTCTGCTACAAGCTAAATGTTGAAATAAAACACAAAGCTGAAGCATCCATTGACGAATACATACTGTCTCACATCCCCTGTCCCACGTCAATCCGCTTCAATTCCAAGCCGCGACTGTTCAACATATGCATCGGAATTCTGCGCTGAAGCTCCTTTCTCCTTTCTTCTCATCGCAGACAGTCCAACAGCTGAACAGTCATTTGTTAGATGATATTTTTATTAAAATGAATTTCTTCAACTCGCTACCATCTCTTCTGCAGTCTATTTGTATATAATAATAATAATAATAATAATAATAATAATAATGATAGTAATCGTAATCATAATAATAATACATTTGATTTCACAGCGCCTTTCAAAACTCTCACGGTCACTTTACAGTCCCATGATAAGTTTTTCTGTGGGTGAGCAGTGGCAGCTATACGCGCCAGCGTTGACACAACCCGGAAGTAACTCAAAAAATAGAAAGCTAGCGACCAAGCTAATAGATAGCTATTAGATAGCTAACTAGCCAGCTAGCTAGTTAGCTAAAAGATAGCTAGTTAGATAGCTAGCGAGTCAGCTAGACTGCTAATAGATAGCAAATAGATAGCTAGGTAGCTAGCTAGATAACTGACATTCCTAATAATAATAATACATTTCATTTATAAGCGCCTTTCAAAACTCTCAAGGTCACTTTAGAGTCACAGGATCTGTTATTTCGTGGGTGAGCAGCGGCAACCAAACGCGCCTGCGTTCATTCAACCCGGAATGGCTCAATTAGATAGAAAGCAAGCCAGCTAGCTGATAGATAGCTAATAGCTAGCTAGATAGCTATGTAGCTAATAGATAGCCAGGTAGCTAGCTAGATAACTGACATTGAATGGAATTTACAAGCAAAAATATATACTGCACATATTGCACCATTATCATACGATAGGTACCAACAGATGAAGTCATATTTATTCATGGGAAACCTGTTTGCCGTACACCAACCTCCGTGAATACCAGCTCGCGCGTGTACCAACTCACCCGAGATCACAGACGCCGCCAAACAGCCCACGTTATACAAACGGCGACGTACGCCGATATGCGGAGAGGTAGAAGGTGGCTGTTGAGCGGGTTGTTTTTTTTTTTTTTTCTTCTTTTTACATGCTTCCCACGTAATTACCTGCCAAGTCTCCTGATGTGGAACCTTTGCCTGTTCTCACAAGGAACCCATTTACCGCTGCAAACCCTCAAACGCCTGACAAACACACACACACACACACACACTGCTGGTTTTTAGCATACGGGGATCGCACACACACACGCACACCACACACACACACACACACACACACACACACACACACACACACACACACACACACACACACACACACACACACACACACACACACACACACACACGCACTGTGGGAAATTGATACTATTTTAACCTAACAGCACACTCACACACTCACACACTCACACACTCACGCACTCACACACTCACACACACACACACACACACACACACACACACACACACACACACACACACACACACACACACTCACACACAAACACAGGCTGGCACAGGCCCAGAGTTAGCACACACACACACACACACACACACACACACACACACACACACACACACACACACACACACACACACACACACACACACGCACTGTGGGAAATTGATACTATTTTAACCTAACAGCACACTCACGCACTCACACACACACACACACACACACACACACACACACACACACACACACACACACACACACACACACACACACACACACACACACACACACACACACACACACACACACACACAAACACAGGCTGGCACAGGCCCAGAGTTAGTACACACACACACACACACACACACACACACACACACACACACACACACACACACACACACACACACACACACACACACTCGAAGCATTTCAAACGGATGCAGGGAAATAAACAGAGACGAGAGCACACAACCCCTTCAACCCAGTGGGAATTTTACTATTCTGTGCTTCTCTTATCCCCTTTCACACACATTCACGTATACACACACACACACACACACACACACACACACACACACACACACACACACACACACACACACACACACACACACACACACACACACACACACACACACACACACACACTCACACTCACACACTTTTTTTCCTCTCTCTCTTCATCTCTTCCTCTGCTCCTTTGTCTCCCTGATTATGCAGTAGATCCCGGGGTGCCCTACTCACTGAGATCATCCACCTGTCAATCTAAAGCACACAAATTCGACACACACATCTACTTTTGGCGCGCACGCCCTTCCGCGCACGGGTTGATATTGATACAGAGGAAATATTAATGACTTCATTCAGCTGCAATAGGCCGTTGCGTCTTGCATTTCCGAAGCGGCGCCATATGCAATTCATCAATGCACTCTTTTGGAGGAAAGGAAAGAAAAAATGTAGCGAAATAACGTCGGATGCTTCTGATATTCGTCAAAGAACGTCACATCAAGCGGGGGGAAATGCAAGATGGTGGAGGTTTTTGGTACATTTTTGCGAGATGTTTTGCTGTTTTCAATTCCATGTCTGATTTTTTTTTTTTTTTTTTTTTTTTAATTTTGTTCGCAAGACTCGAGTCATCACACGAAAAGCCACGTCGAGGCGTTGAAGTTCGGGGGGAAAAAAGGGGATTAGATTGACGCGTAGCGTATAAATATGTAAAGATCTCCTTGGTCATAGCTTTTGATATGCATGCAAATTGGATAATGCATGCATATTTCAATGGATGTCTGTTGTAACGCGGCTTTGCTTCAAGGACAACCGACGTCTCCGGACAAGTTGTGTCCATAATTTGTAAAATGGCTTCAAATGACTTCTACTGAGTGTATCTTAATAAGATTCCACCGCATATCGCTATATTTTACATTTTAAGACTTGCGCTGAATATTCCGGAAGTCTTGTTTTTGAGTTGGTGACGAGTCCTTACGTGACGTCACTAAAGGAACGCCCCTGACCGAAAAAAAGACGCATTGTAGCGGTCCTTCCATAACGTCAATGTATTTTGCTGTACTTGTTTGGTCTGGGGACCTCGTGTTGCACCCAAAAGCCGCCAGAAGAGGGCGTCCAAGCGCCATATAAGGAATTTATCAGCCTGTGTAAACGAAGGTGGCTCAAGGTCACTTCACAGTCACAGGATACGTTTTTCTGTGGTTGAGCAGATAGCCAACAGATAGCCAATAGTATATTATTATTATTATTATTATTATTTATTAATGGTTTACGTATTTTAACTGAATTGTCGCCAAATGTCCAAAAAAATTGCCCGCTTTGGACGCACGGCAATATATGAAGCCCATTTTATTTCTCATGCAGCCTCACTCCATCACTCTCTGTGCGATCGCCGGCCCGAGCGAAACCTCCGGTGCCCTGATGATACTCGTTACCACGGCAACGGTGTGGTCTCGTGGCCCTGGATGCGCCCCCGCACACAACCGGCGCGCTCGCTCGTCTCCTTTCCCTCGATCTCTTCCCGCCGCTTCATGCATACATATTCGGAGCTACAGGTGCCCCCAAAAGTATACTTCCCCGAATTTGATTGACATGCTCGAGGGGCAACGGATCACAATTAGTGATGTGGCTAATTTCCCACAATGCCCCGCAGCCACTGGGCAACCGCTGCGCCCGGTGCCAGCCCATCAATATTGATGAGCGGTTTGATGAATATGCAGAGAAGAAAGTGGCCGCATGCAGGTGAGGTAGCGCCATCCAATCGGACGTTGCGGTCTGTACTGGGGTGGGAGGGGCCACACAAGTCAACTTTATTCATATAAATCGCTTATTATTTTGTGCGCGTTGTGATTACAAATCAAAAGTGGCATCGTTGAACCGGCGCTTAGCGCTTCTGACTCAATTCTGAGGTTCCTGTGTGGTCGTCGTACCTGTGTGGGGTTTTGATATGCTAAATACAATCATAATAATCAGCGGCAGCCACAGGCGCCAGCGTTCGCTCAACCCGGAAGTAACTCAAATAGATAGAAAGCTAGCTAGCTAGCTAATAGATAGCCAACAGATATCTCGCTAGATAGCCAGTCAGTTAGATAGTGAATAGATAGCTAGCTTGATAGCAAATAGCTAGCTAGATAGCTAATTGATAGCAAATAGCTAGCAACTTCCATGAAAATACGTAAACCATCAATAATAATAATAATAATAATAATAATTGAATTGGATTTGCCTTTATTAGTCTCGCAGTGGAGAAATTTACATTTATAATAATAATAATAATAATAATAATAATAAAACAATGCAATACATATGGGAATGAACGGTCATATGTGTCGACTGTCTGCACTCTGTGATTGGCTGTTGGCCAGTTCAAATTTAATTCCTTACTTCAATATTTAAAAAAAAGCAAAATATTTGTATCTCAAATCATCTTTCCCTATTGAAATGAATGGACAGGCCTTTAATTTGTTCCTGCAACCATGTAGGGCAAAAAAAATCATGTTTGGAACCTGTTTTTAATGAAAAAAAAAAAAGGATTTTAACTCATTCACTGCCAGGGTTTTTGTCATTGTCACTTGAATTCCAGGACCCACAGAATATTGAGTTTTAGGACTATATGAACATTCAATAGAGCGTTGGAAACCGTAGACTCTCTTCTTTTATCTGTAAAAAAGAGTTAATTTCTAGACTATATAGGTCTGGAGTTATCTGAGCTTGAAATGGGGGCAGGTGTACAAAATAAAATGCAATACATACATATTGGTTTATATAGCGCTTTAACAACAGCTGAAGCTGGAACAAAGTGCTAACATGGACTAAAAGGGAAATGCTGCCTCCTTGTGGAAGGGAAAAAACATGGCCAGAGGTCTTACTAGTGCTTTATCGGTACACGAGCATGAAAAAAACAAAACCCGAACAAAATCAGGAATGGCGCTATATGTCATATTTTTAATTCCTGAATAAATTGACGAATGGCAGTGAATGAGTTAATGATATCATGTTAGCTTTTTTTTCATTTTTAAAACAAACAAAAAAACCGCCATGTTGTGGCAATCGTTACATGAAAAGCAGAACACGATTTTTTTGCACCTTCTTGCTTGTTGTTCTGAAATGTAGAGACATTGATGGCCATCGAATTGTCATTGATTTAGACTAAAAAATATGAAGACTAAAATATTATTTTTTAAGTCTTGTTTATTGAAATTAACCATTGTGTCATTGTGGCGAGTCAATTATCATCCCGGCAACACCTTACGCTTTGACATGAAAGTACGCTTTGTTGTGTATATAGCTTTATGTATGCACACACACACACACACACACACACACACACAACGTAAGCCAGGAAAAAAAAAAGCGGGCAGATCAGAGCTGAGATCTAATCAAGTTTGAGTTCTGAGGCTAAAAGCATTTCGCTCCTTCTTATTTCCTCTCATCTCCATAACATCTCAACCCGCACTTTTAAAACTTGTATATGGGTGCGTGTGGAACCGGTGGTGGTAGTACTACAAACAGTAATAGAGGTTTCACGCATTGCTATATGCTACATGCTACATGCTACAAGTTCAACTCAACCACCAGGAGCTCTATTGTGATGTGTATGGAATGGGTTTGTGTGATTGTACTATGCAAGTGTGTGTGTGTGTGTGTGTGTGTGCCGCTGTTATTGAGAAGCACAGCTTTCCCCGGAGAGATCCTCCATTAATTGTGAAGTGAAGGAGCCTGAGGGCGACACCAGGGACCTCCATTAAACACAGACAGCCAACTGACAACCTCACTCTCTCGCCTTCTCTCCCCACTTTTTTCCTCAATCCTGCCCACCCCTTCTTACCCCCCCCCCCCTTCGTTTATCCTTTAAAATTCAAATTCACATTCAAATTGAAACAAGGTTCATTGGCATGAAAGGAGCCACCTAATCACGGCAGAGTAAATACGCTGATTGCGGGAAGGTTTGGAACAAAGAAAACGAAGTTTCGACTAAATGTTGCATGCGCTCGTATCTGAAGACGACGGTTAAGCATCGAATTCAAGCTTGTCAGTTTTTTTTTTTTTTTTTTATTTCCTCCGCAGTTGGCGTTGTAGACTTTGCAACTTCCCCAATTAGACTTCGGAAGCATCTCATGACACTCCATCTTCTTCTTTTTTTTTTTTTTTACCGTCTTTTGTTTCGTACCGAGCCTCATTATTTATACACTTGAGCTCCAATTGGGATTGGCAAATGACTGTAGGATGGTTCATTCCCAATAGGATGTGTCCCAAAAAAACCCTGCGGAATCTCGTCTTGAGATTATTAGCGATCTGCTCCGGTTTTAATTCACGCTGTAGCCATTTTTTTTGACATTTGTCTCCGGAGAAATTCAACTCATTCACTGCCATTCGCAAATTTTTCCGGGCATTGAAAATATTGATGGAAAGCGCCATTGCCGAATTTGTTCGGGTTTTGTTTTTTCATGCTTGGGTGACAATAGTAGCTTTCTATTAGCTAGCTAGCTTTCTATCCAAGTTACTTCCGGGTTGAGTAAATCATGTGACACAAGCTCATTTATTGACTTGCAGAATTGAATCGGTTACAGGTCAGAGGTCTTATGCTAACGTGGGAACTGTTCAAAAAAGCTATCTATCTGACTATCTAGCTGGCCACCTAGCTTGCTATCTATTAGCTCTCACTAGCTAGCTATCTGGCAAACTATCTATTAGCTAGCTAGATGGCGATCTCTTCACTATCTATTAGCTAGGAAGATAGCTAGCTTTCTTTCTATTTGAGTTACTTTCCGGGTTGCTGACACGTGTGGCTGCCGCTGCTCACCCACAGAAAAACGTATCCTGTGACTGTAAAGTGACCTCTGGCAATGTTATTTTTTTTCCTTCCGCAAGGGGGCAGCATTTCCCTTTTTTCCATGTTAGGGCTTTGTGAGTAAAATTTGAAAACAATTTATGGTTAGGGTTCATGTTACATCATAAATTATGAGAGTCGAGCTAGCTACCCAGCTGCCTATTTGCTCTCTGTTAGTTATCTATTAGCTAGCTATTTGCTAGCTATTAGTGGTATAGTTGGCTTAGTAGCTATCTAGCTAGCTAGATATTAGCAGTCTAGCTGACTGGCTAGCTATCTAGCCAGCTATCTACTGTGTTAGCTATCCATTAGCGAGCAAGATAGCTAGCTTCCCATCTATTTGAGTTACTTCCGGGTTGAGTGAACGCTGGCGCATGCGGCGACCGCTGCTCAACCGCTGAAAAACTTATCCTGTGACTGTAAAGTGACCTTGAGAGTCTTGATTTTGATTATTGATTATTATTATTATTAGTAGTAGTAGTAGTAGTATAATAATAATAATAATAATAATAATAATAATAATAATAATAATAATAATAATTCATTTAATTTCTAAGCGCCTTTCAAAACTCTCAAGGACATTTTACATTCACAGGATTTTTTTTTTTTTTTTGTGTGGGTGAGCAGCGCAGCCATTCGCGCCAGCGTTCACGCTACCCGGAAGTAAAAGCACTACATAAACCAATATGTGTGTATTGCATTAGATTTCGGACAGCCACCCTCATTTCAAGCTCATATAACTCCAGACTCATATAATTAAGGGATTAACTCTTTTTTTTCCCGATGAAATAAGAGAGTCTAAAATTTCTAACACTGCTTTGAATGCTGATGTAATCCTAAAACTCAATATTCTGTGGATTCCTGGAATTCCAGTGACAATGACAAAAACCCTGGCACTGGACCGGACACATTTTTTGCACATTTCTGGCAGTGAATGAGTGAATTCTTGTGCTTACCTTTGCTGTGCTTGTGTGTTTGTGTGTGGGGAAGGTGAGTGAAGGGATTGTAACACTGCCATACCACTAGAGGGAGCACTAGTAGTTTGGTAGGCTATTCACAGTCTATTTCATCTGCCTTTCTTTCCATCACCACACACACACTCACACACACACACATAGAGAACTTGATAGAGCTCACCTTAACTGATTATCAATGAATTTACAGTGAGAAAGCCAGACACACACACACACTTTTGCGTGCATGCATACACACTTTTACACGTTCGCTCGAGCAGATGTTAAGGATTAGTTTGTGTGTGTGTGTTGTGTGTGTGTGCGCGCCTAGCCTGGGGCAATGTTCAACAATGCATTATTCCTGAGTGCATCAGTTAAGAGGGGCACTCCATTGCCATGGTAACCACCCCAACTCTGATGTAAACATGGGGGTCGTTAAAAAAAAAAAAAAAAAAAAAACATTGGGCACCCCGAAAAGTGGTTCCCCCATGAATTGTACACATCATCAAATTTCGGGGACAACCATTGTTATTGATTTCAAAATAAAAAGTGAAGTGATTTAAAAAAAAATACTTACTATACTAAAATACGATACTAAAAATACTAAAAATACGATACAAAAAATCAATAGAAACTGTATTTAAAAGAGGCAAAAGTTAAAATGGAATCAAAACTAATCAAAATTCCAATTAAAAATGACTATGACCCTGTTGCGAAGGCAAATTGGTTGGACTGAAGGTTATGTGGATATTGCCATATTGATCACCCTTTTCCCCCTTTTCATGCAAAACCACAATTATCCTTGAGTGGGTGTCTCGAAGAAAAAAATCATTGTTGGTATGAGACACTCGTTTAATTATGTCTGCCTTGCACCAAAAACATTTTTTTGGGTGAATGTGAAACTGATACGATACGACGAATAACATGCACACAGACACACAAATGTTTTTACCTCCGTGTTTGACCAATTCTTTCCGCATTCCAGTGATCAATGTTTACCCCAAAAAAGCATCCTCAAATATACACAACTGGACCTTTTTGTACTCATTACAGTCTCATAAATAAATAAATAAATAAACACCAATAAATAAATAAACACCAATAAATAAAGAGATACATAGATAAAAGATACATACATAAAATAAATACATAAAAAAATCGCTAAATAAATAAATAAATAAAATAATTAAATAATGACAAATACATAATTATAAATAAACAATAAATAAATACATTAATTAACTAATTAAAAATAAAAACATATGTACACATGTAAATACATATAAGGATACACAAACAAACAAATACATAAATATCAAGATATAAATACATAACAAATAAACAAACAACAATCAACAACAAATAATTAAAAACAATACATAAATAAATAAACGGGTAATAAATGAATAAATACTTGCATAAATACACTAATACATTACACAAATGCATACATTCATAAATACATAAATACATAAATAAACAACAAACAAACAACAAACAAATACATACATACGTATGTGCGTGCGTGCGTGCGTACCTACCTACTTACATACATACACACACATACATACACACATACATACATACATACATACATACATACATACACACACACATACATACATGCACACACACATACATACATGCACACATACATCCATACATGCACACATACATACATACATTCACACATACCTACATACATACATACATACATACACACATACATACACAAATACAGTTGAGCGTTCAAGATATTGACACTTAAAATGAGTTAATAATGTGCCAAGCTAACAGATGTTAGGAAGACACACGCTAATCGTTTTGACTCCCGCACGTATTCATCCACTATTTTTCTGACATCGTTAACGCTGCGTGATCGTCATTACACCCAATCCCATCTCGACTCATCCGTCTTGTGATATTAAAACATCGACCACATTCGCAGGTTGGAATTAGATTTTTTCATTCATCGAAACAAAAAAGAAGACTGTAAAAAAGTGAAGCTAGCGCTACATGTCATGTCCGCCGCGGCGCCGTCGCCGTCTGCGAGCCACACAAGCAGAAAAGTCAGGGTGTCGGAGGGGGGCGTTAGAATGCTCATGAGTCTGTTTAGAGGTGTGTAAGTGTGTGTGTGTGTGGATCTTAAACTCTCACCACTGGAACAAGTTCGTGTGTGTGTGTGTGTGTGTGTGTTTGCCAATGTGTGTGTGAGTGTGTATGTTTGACAGCTCAGATGAGGACTGGCTGCAGGCAGCTGCTTTGCTCGAGGCCACATTCAGTTCCGTCGCGCTGCATTAGTCCCCAACCAACCTGTCACCCCTAGCAAGAGAGTGATAGCACGCGCCGCGCGCACGACCACACACTGCCACACACACACACACAAATACACACACCCAGCGCACCTTCATTACCTCTACTTCGCGTCCGCGTGAGCACAAAGCAACACGAGACAACTCAGACAAGCACTGATGTTGTCACTCTGCCGTCCACACCAAAGCGGACGGGTGTGTTTATTGGTCGAGGAGGGCGGTGGGACACACATTTAATCATTTCTTTCGGTGGCGAGGCGCGCATTTGCGCCCGTGCGCAATCCGTCAGCGTTGATATGCTAGCGAGAGCGACTAACCGGAGTTGAGTGGAGTCTTTTGTAGCGCCGGCGAGGCCCTCAGGCACAGCCCCAGACCTAGACCCTCCCCGCCTTCCTCCTAAACACGCACACAACACATGCATATGCTGTCGGCCTCTGCGCTGTGGATGTGATGTGACAAGTACAGCGGGGCAGACTTTCCCACGGTTTTGTCGCACCGCAACAGGATGCGGACGCCAAATTGCGTAAATCAAAACCAAATGGCGTGTTTGCACCCGTTTGTGACTTAGTTGACGGTTGCCATCTTGAGGCCTGGTTAGCTTGTGGATTTTTACTGGTAAGAGATGTTCCACCCTACTCCCGTTTTGTTTGTTTCTCTGGATTGGTCGATGTCAGTCACCGCTGTGATTTCCGATACCTAGAGCCACTGACAACCCCACCCCCCCACCCCCAAGAACTCTGGTGCAACTACGTCAGAGATGTTCGATCGGACACTGTGGACAAAGGCTCGAACACAGGAACATTGTCTTTTACTGCCGGTTGTTTGTGGAGCCTGATTGATGGGATATTTTAACCTTGCAGTCTGTTACAGTTACAGTTAACCTTACAGTCTGTAAC
The DNA here is from genome assembly GCF_051943395.1 of Hippocampus bargibanti. NCBI lineage: Eukaryota > Metazoa > Chordata > Actinopteri > Syngnathiformes > Syngnathidae > Hippocampus > Hippocampus bargibanti. The sequence continues at coordinate 2,877,618 of NC_142752.1, forward strand.
CATGTTTAAACCACCTCCCCTCACTCCTGCGTTCTTGACCAATCACGTGTCTTTAAAAGTAAAGGAAGCCATTCTCACGGCGCCATCTTGAATTCAAAACAACAACAAAAAAAACTAAATAAGACACAGGCGGTCGTTCAATCTGAAGCACTTTCTGCACCCTCTTTGTTGCATGAAGCAGTTCTAGATGAATCAAACCGTCCTTTTTACCAGTGGATCAGAGACGTCATGGTGAAATGTCCACGTCTTCTACAAGCTAAATGTTGAAAGCAGCTGTAGCGTCCATTGACAAAATCAAATTTTCTCACATCGAGTGTCTCACGTAAATCCGCTTCAATTCCAAGCAGCGGCCGTTCTACTTACGCATCGGCGCTCTGCGCTATCGCTTCTTTCTTACTTGTGATATATATCCATTCCACCCGTCGATGCACAAATGCAACTTCCTTCATTGCCAGCTCATTTCAAGTAATTTTGTTTTGGTTATTATTACGATCATTCGGAAAGATTTTTGAACAGGCACATAGCTGACTTTGTTTTTATATGCGGTGTCCGCAGCTAAAGTGTGTGTCTGCGTGTGTGTGTGTGTGTGTGTGTATCTGCTTGAGTGCAATGCGATGTTGCATCTTCTACGGGTGGAGATAGTAGGCGACACGGCGGCCTGCTCTCTGTCAAAGGCAGGCTGAGTGTTAATATTTAACAGAGGAAGGCTGGATTTAGAGCCGGCCGCCTCGCCTTCTCCCCTGTGGGCCTCACAACGCTGATCCCGCCCGGCGCCGTTATGGAGGAACGCTGTAGAAAGCAACAGCACGTCACTAAGTCTCCCTGACAGAATCAGTTTGCAGATGAGCTTTAAAACGCGCCGCCTTGTTTGCCTTGCTTGCTGTGTGTGTGTGTGTGTGTGTGTGTGTGTGTGTGTGTGTGTGTGTGCCTGAACAATCTCTAATTTAACTTTCTGCTCGCAGAGTGTTCCTTGGCATCCCAACATGCTTTGCATCTTAATTCGCAGGCTGGTTGTAGAACGTACGCGTCCACCAGTATCACGCCAAAGCACATGTTTCATCACAACCAAAGATTTTATTTTATTTTCCCAATATTTTCAACATTTCAAGACTGGTGAAAATGGATTGTTGTCATTTAAGATGTTTTATTCTCTCTCCAGTTTGAAATGGACTTGGTGTGAGGCCTTTTGTCAGGAAAACACATTGTAGCTGTCATGGCATAGGAGGAAACCGTCACTGGATGTGCATAATCAGGATATACAGATTTTTTTTGGATGTGTGCATGAGTCATGTGTCTCAATGAAGTGAAATTTAATTTAATTTAATTTAATTTAATTAATAAGTAAATTAAATTACAAATATTAAATTAAATTAAAAATATTAAATTAAATAAAAGTGAAATTAAATGCAATAAAATAAGATACAATTAAATCAAAGAAAATAATACAATAATAAAATAATACAAAAATAAAATAAAATCAAATAAGATGACATTAAATCAAATAAAATAATACATTAATAAAAAAAAAAAAATAAGCTGAAATTAAATCAAATCAAATAATACAATAATAAAATAAAATACAATAATAAACTAAAATAACAAAACAAAATGAAATTAAATCAAATAAAATAATAGAATAATAAAATAATACAAAAATAAAATAATAAAATAAAATAAAATTAAATAAAATAAAATAATACAACAATAAAATAATGCAATCATAAAGTAATGCAAGAATAACATAATGCAATAAAAAATATAGAATAAAATCATAAAATAAAATAATATAAAAGGCTACTCTCACTTTCGGTTATAAAAACGGACTACAAATAAAAAACCTCAATGCTAGATGTGTGCGTGCATGTGTCGGAATCAATAATAATTTGACAAGCCTATTTGGCAGCTGCTTACAGAAGGAAAACAGGTGCACACATGGCAGCTTGACGTGCAGCCGTGACTGAATTGACATGAAACCACTTGACCCCCTCACCAGAAGAACTAATTAATTGCACAAAATGGCCGAACTGAAAAATATTGACACCTCGATCAGATTTGATTTTGATGCAAATGGGAGATGTTAGGTTAGGTTCCATCCCACAATGGCTCACTGCTATTGGAATTTGACTCATGGTACTTCTTATGGGGGGGGTGAGTTTCTGCAACACTTAAAATTATGTCACGTCTGTTCAGTTAAGAGCCAAAATCCAAAAGTTGTAACTCAACAATGTCATTCAGCTCTGCGCGAGTGTCTTGAGCGGAGGTTAAAGTATGTGAGGTGCAGTTATCAGATGGCGCTGCATTTAGGAGCATTGAGTTGAAAGCTGTCCTAATTGAGTGCCCCTCCCACGGCCAGCGTGGTCCTAGTGTCCTTCTCTTGAGGCTTGCGGGCGCCGATGGACGGTGGGGGTGATTTTCTAGAGGGGTGGCGGACGTGAAGGGGGGTCTGACCCCAAAAACCCTGCCTTAGGCGCCGACTGCCACCAGCCTGAACCCTTCTGCGACCCCCCCGCAACGAGCGCCGTCCCTTCACGGCTTTCTCTCTCTGATGCTCAGCACCTCTCTGCCCAATTGTCTCTGAGCTGCAGACTTCTTTTGTCTGTCCTCATTAGAATACTAATCCGACACATGCGCACACACTCTCTCGGTAATTGCAGGATCATGAGTTGATCCATCGCTTTACAGATAAATAAATAAATGACAATTACATTAAGAAAGTAAAATCAAGAAAATTTATTATAAGCACTGCCCAAGTTCGAAATTGGCCAAAGACATATCTGGATCCAAATGATTCTATTTCATGCAACGACTTAACTCATTCACTGCCAGACAATGTTCAAAAATGTGTCCAGTCCAGTGCCAGGGTTTTTGTCATTGTCACTCAAATTCCAGGATCCACAGAAAATTGAGTTTTAGGACTATATAAACATTCAATACAGCGTTAGAAACCTTCGCTTCTCTTCTTTCATCAGAACAAAAGAGTTAATTCCTAAATGATATCTATCTGGAGTTATATGAGCTTGAAATGAGGGCGGAATTAACTGCCACAGGAGTGGACACATTTTTGCACATCATATGGCGGTGAATGAGATAACAATGGTGCACCACGACATTACAATACATTAACAACTGAGAACTCCGATCAATATTCTTTACATGGCGTCACGGCTGGGCTACGCCCACGCTGCACTATGGTTTTGATGCATGTCAGTCAGTCATCACACTAAGTCCCTCCCACTTGGCCAGTATCAGGTTGGCTGCTGTCAGTCATTCATCATTCAGTCCTTTTCATGTTTGCCTTTTTTGTTGTGTACGTACGCATGCGCGCACACACACACACACACACACACACACACACACACACACACACACACACACACACACACACACACACACACACACACACACACACACACACCAAAGAGCTTCCTTCAGCTCTCAGCATCCAACAAGCCTTGTGTCAGAAGACCGAGATCAAACGGGGTATAGCTGTGGGCATGAGAAGCCTAGAAACCAGCGAAGGCCCGAGGAGGCAAGTGTGGCCTGCAGGGGCAGCCGGTCCGACCGGTGGTCACGGTGAATCTTCAGAACGAAGAGGGTAGGGGGTTCGGGGAGGAGGTGCGGAGTATACGGCCGACTGAGCCAGGGGGTCAAGAAAGAATAGGTGGTCTCGCATAGCATGATGGGTTGAGGGTCCACAGCGGAAAGATAAAGGTGGTCCTTGAGATTGAGATGTGGGGAAAACGTTGGAGGTGGATAGAAAAGAAGTAGCAATCTAAAGGAATTCGAAAGCCAGGAAGAAAAAGCCTTTATAGTAAAGTTTGTCTGAACTCTGTGGACGTCACAGACGGATGGGCTTCTAAATGCTCCGGTGGTCCTCCCGTGACATGTTTATGTACGATGTGCTTTCTTGTGTCTCGATACAGCAAAAAAAACGCCATTTTGTCACCTTAACATGTCCTTCAAGCGCCCAATCTTAATTGGCTTGCGGGCCGGCAGGAGGCCACGATGGGAGGCGGGGCAGTAGGAGGTGGGCAGGAGAACACAGGGCTGCTGCTGTTGCCTCTGAGGCACGCGTCGGCTGCGCGCTCTCATCAGCCATCAGAGCTCTCTTCTGAGCCGTCCATCAAAATCACGGACGGCTGCGGGCGGATGCTGGATGGTGGGGAGTGTTTTGAAGATGCTGACTGGTGCAGCATGTTTGTGTATGCTGGCGTGGGTGTGTGTGTGTGAGAGAACAGAGTCAATGGAAACTGTACTACTGATCAATAGCACTGATTTATGTGTATATGTGCACTTATGTGTTTTTCATTTTTTAGGGTCAGGGGTTAGGGGTTAGGGTTTAGGGTTTGGGTTAGGATTTAGGGTTAGGGTTTGGGGTTAGGGTTTAGGCTTGAGTGTTTTTAGGGTTAGGTTTAGGGTTTGGGTTATGGTTTAGGGTTTAGGGTTTAGGGTCAGGGTTAGGTTTAGGGTTCAGAATCAGAAAAACTTTATTCGTCCCACAATTAGTAAATGCTGGCATGTGTGTGTGTGTGGGAACAGAGTCAATGGAAACTGTATACTGATCAATAGCACTGATTTATGTGTATATGTGCACTTATGTGTTTTTCATTTTTAGGGTTTTAGGGTTTCTAGGGTTTGGGGTTAGGTTTTAGGGTTTTTAGGGTTTAGGTTTAGGGTTTGGAGTTTGGAGTTCGGGTTTAGTGTTTTTAGGGTTTAGGGTTAAGGTTAGGGTTCAGAATCAGAAAACCTTTATTCATCCCACAATGGGTAAATTTGCAAGGGTTAGAGTTAAGGTTATGATTTGGGGTTTGAGTTAGGGTTTTAGGATTTTTTTTTGTGGCCATGCATCTGCAGCTTCATTTTGCTATTGAATTCCATTAACTTATTCACTGCCATTCACTAATTTATCTCCACGCCATATTTTCAAATCCCGAGTAAATTCGTGAACGGCAGCGAATGAGTTAAATCAATTTATTCCGAATTAAATCGGGTGACTGTCTGTCTCGCCCCAACGATGGATGACGGTGATCTTCACGACAGTGTTATTTACTTCTTCAATGAGTTGAAAACGCTGGCAATTATGTGTCACTACTCCCGCGGTGTCTTGTGAGAGACGTCACGCTTAAAAGAAACAATTTCTTTTTTGCTTCTGTTATTGTTACGTCGTGAAAACCGTCTTTTTTTTAAACTATAGAAATGTCTCACTTGTCCCTCAAGGGCTGCGACTTAAATGTCATTTTTGTCAAGCGGCGCGCGGCAAACTTTTGACTCCTGATTAAAGGCGACGTGTCACAGCCCATCAGATTTGTTGTGGGGAGCAGCATCGGAGGCGCTGTAATGATGACGCGCCGTTTTGATTTGGGAAAGGAGGCAACAAGGAGGAAGCCATCAAAGTGGGATTCTGGCACTTTAGCTTGGGGTTGTAGATGGATGTACGGCCTATGGCTGGCAGGCTGCTGCTAGCGCTCTGCCAGGCAGATGAGAGCCGGGTTAATGTTGGGATTTGTTCCCTAAAGCTCCCACACAAAGGAAATACTGATCAGCTTTGCCGTCAGCCTCCAGAGCTGCTAATCGCTAATCAGCACTTAGAGCGCTTCTGGCTCACTCAGACAAGCTGAGCGGTGACACCGTGCGTATCGCTGTGCTTGAACTTTTTCATCGTGCGCTTTTCCAGCTTCATATGTTTGTCTTTTGGATGCGGTGAACAAATATGACACATAAAAAAAACGGAACATATCAAAGTAAAATTACACTTGTCAGTTCTTACTACGTATGTTTTTGTCAAGTGAAATTTACCATTTTCGGCCCATAACCTTTTTACAACCAGCTCTGGAAGGCAATACAGTATCTCTTTCTTTTCTCGTCATATTTTCAATTCCCAGATAAATTTGTGAATGGCAATGAATGAGTAAACAGCCCACATATTCAAATGTGTCAAAATGAATTAAATCAAAGGTGAGCTGAGGGAATACAAACCTAAACTCCATTCGCCCGATTATTCCAACATCTCAATCACACCGTTTATCCAAACGCGACCCTCACGTCCACTCCACCCTCAGATTGACCCAATCATCCAGAAAAGTCAGTCGGCGTATTGTTCTGGGGGGGGGGGGGGGGGGTGTGGGGTGCCCCGAGTCCACCTCCCCGCAGGAATGCCAGAATCCGTTTGAAGTCAGGATCCAGCGCGGCTGACTCACCTGCAAGATCAATACGCTCGGTTCAAAGTGGCCGGCTTCACAGCCAACACACTCTTATTAATTTATAGAAACTTCGAGAAACTTTGTCTGAAGCGAAAAAAAAACAACTTCAACTCGGAGAGACGGGAGGAATTTTTAATAAACCTGCAGAGAGCGCCACAGTCGGCCATCTTCTAACACCTCATATGAATATTTAAATGCGTCGACGTTTGATGTTCGCCAATGGTAAAAAGGTGGTTAAAAAGAGAACACGTGAGCGCGCGCAGGCCTGCGTCTGTGTTTAACTCATTAAGGCAGTCCATTTGACTTTTCCTTTGTTGTCAGATTTGATGATTTGGAGGAAAAATTTCCAGCTTTGGATTCAAAGCGGTGCCGTTTGGCGCTCGGGGGTTCCTGCTGCCTTCTCGGAATGAAACGCTCGCCATCTATATTTCATGGTATCAATTTATCAACAGGAACAATCTCAGGATGTTGGCTCAGATTCGAGCGCGTGTTCTTCTGTTTTTTTTTTTTTACCTGAGGGATCGCATGCGCACGTTTGCTCATTTTACCATTGCGTGTTTTTGTGGCGGGATATTCGCGCACTGTGACGCCGCGGTGCTCGACATGCTAGTACTTAAGTATTTTATTTATTATTATTATTATTATTATTATTATTATTATTATTATTATTATTATTTTTGGATCGAATTGGATGAGCCTTTATTAGTTTCCCAGTGAAGAAATTTACATGCCACATGCAGCAAAGTGATGAAACTAAGAGGAAAGGAAAGGAAGAAGTAGAAAAACAAAATACAGGCGCCATCTCGAAGTCAAAACAACAACAAAAAAAAAACAAAGAACAAATAACAACACCAAAGACACAAACAATCATTAATCTTAAGCACTTTCTGCACTTTCTTTATTGTATGAAGCAGTTCTAAAATGAAAGAGGAGAGGATCAAAGCATCCTTTTCACCAGTGGACTGGATTGGATGTACCTTAAGTAAAAAAAAAAAAAATCTGCAGCTCCTGTCATTTGTTTTTCTACTTCTTTCTTTCCTTTCCTCTTCGTTTCATAACGTTGCTGCTGTGTTACATCCGGGTAGAGTAAACGCTGGCGCGAATGGCTGCCGCTGCTCACCCGCACAAAAAAAAAATAAATCCTGTGACTGTGAAGTGACCTTGAGAGTTTTGAACGGCGCTTAGAAATTAAATATATTAGTATTATTATTATTCATCTTGCAGTGGAGAAATTTATATTTCACAGCAGCAAAGTGACAAAAGGAAGAGGAGAGGAAAGGAAGAAGTAGAAAAAGAAAATACAAGAGCTGCTGCAAAGGCAGACACTCTTGTAGTGCCATCTTGAAGTCAAAACAACAACAAAAAAACCAAGCACGTTCTGCACTTTCTTTATTCTATGAAGCAGTTCTAAAATGAAAAAGGAGAGTATCAAAGCATCCTTTTCCCCAGTGGAGCAGGGACGTCATGGTGAAATGTGTGCGTCTGCTACAAGCTAAACGTGAAAAGCAAACACGAAGCTGTCGCATCGATTCACATAAAGAGTCTCACATCTCCTGTCCCACGTAAATCCGCTTCAATTCCAAGCTGCAACAATTTCTCATCGATGCAAAATAAACGCACTGCATCAACAGATAAAATGTATCATATTGACAAACACCAGAAACTAGTTCTTGGTGTCATTTCAAGCACATGGAAAACACATTGCACACGTGCAAAGAATCTCCCAGCCTCTCTCCCACACTTTTTCCTCTCAGTCGTTCCTCTGCGTTTCATCTGACATCTTATTCCCAGTGCGGCTCCACTCTGTATTCACCCGTGTAACCCCACAGCGCAGACACCTCGTGAACACTGTCCTAGGTGTAGGTGTACGTACTCCATACGTGTGCTTTGGCTGGTTTCTCCGAACAATATCGTAGTACAGACGCTCTCGTACTTACGAACATTCAAGTTACGAACAACATTTTTGTAATTCTTGTAATATTCTCTCCAGTTGTACATGTACATATCTTTAGAGAGCATAGATTTGATTAAATGTTTATTCTTCAGTACAAACCAATACAGGTTACTTAAACAAGCCTTAAACATACTTAGATAAATCTTAAACATACTTATATAAGCCTTAAACAAGCAAGTTCCAAACAAATTCAACTTACGAACGACTTGTTTGTAAGTTGGGGAGCGACTGTAGATGACGCTGTGTTTGCTTTCAACATTTAGCTTGTAGTAGACGTTCACATGCCACCATGATGTCCCTGATCCATTGCTGATTAGGACGCTTTGATCCTCTCCTCCTTCATCTAGAACTGCTTCATGTCACAAAGAGGGTACAGCAAGTGCTGAAGAATGATTGACTCCTGTGTCTTTGTGTTGTCGTATTTGTTATTTAGTTTTTTTTTTTTTTTTTTTGACGTCGAGATGGCGCGGCGAGGCTGGCTGCCTGTATTTTTTCTATTTCTTTCTTTCCTTTCCTCTTTCATTATTTTGACGCTGTGAAATATAAATTCCTCCACTGCAAGACAAAGAAAGGTAGATCCAATTCAATCAAGTTCCGATTTTAGAAGACAGAATATATAGTGTCTTACAGGAGATGCATAACATCTCCAGACACGTCTATAGTGAGATCTGCACTGTCCAAAATGATATAAAAATAATCCATCTGTGCTTACTGACACCAGAAAACATTTGCGCCGTTGTGGGAGTGAACATTATTTAATGCCTAGGTTTGCCCCTGTAGCGGTTTGGGAAAGAAATGCGGCTATCAGGCTAACCGCCGTCCGCGTCCTTCGGGAATGGGTGACGCTCCCAACGTGCGTGATTGCGTATGCATGAGAGCTGCGGCTAACCCTAAACCATCAGCCTAGCGGCGCTACGATAATAACCGCACGACTCTGGCGCTACCGCCGGCATCTGGGAACATGCTGGCGTAGGTTTGGTCGGTTTTGCTCTCATTACTTATCCACCGATATTGATATTGATAAACACACGTAACGCTCTGTGTAAGCTCTCAGTCGTACAGGAGTGTTCCATCGGTGAAAAGGTTTCTTCAGCCGTCATCTGTACTTCTTTGAAGGGGTCGGACGTTTCGCTTCTCATCCAAGAGGCTTCGTCAGCGAACTAAAACTTGCTGGTAGTTTTGGCCCTATATATATATATATATATATATATATATATATATATATATATATATATATATATATATATATATATATATATATATATATCTGGTTTGAAAGGGGAGTAAAAGAAGCGATTTTGATAAAACAGCAAAACCCTTCACTAAATCGCCATGGTGGGGTGAGGTTTAATTTGGCTCGTTCTTACAACAGACTTCTTAGACCACGTAAGCTTAGTTATGCTGATGAGCTGATACAAGAGCAAATAGGTCAATCAGGCCAGTCGTAGACCCCACAATCAGACAGGACAATAGAAGTAATGAGTGTAGCTTCAGGGAGTGGTCCTCTGCTCCCCCCGGGACTTGGAGCAAGGACCTATCATAACAGAGGTTGCCAGAATTTTAGTTCTCTGACGAAGCCTCTTGGATGAGAAGCGAAACGTCCGACACCTTCAAAGAAGTACAGATGACGGCTGAAGAAAACGTAACGTAACATAACAACAACCATTGGACACAATGTACCTACTTCATTTTCACCAACTCGGATTTAAAAAATAATAAATCACTCTCTTTTTCTCTCTCTCTCTCTCTCTCTGTTGCCTGTCTTTTCTCTCTGCCGCCTGCAAGCTTGATTGGAGGTTTTGTCACGCCTGCTTTGACAGGCCGGGCCGAGCTCAGGTCCCAATGGTTTGGCAATTATCCTCTAACCTGGCAATCCTAGCGCTGTACCGACTCCAGCTTTTGCGCACGTACAGGCGGGTGCGTACTGTAGATCCACGCTGTGCATGTCAATACATCAGCGATGGGGTCTCTCTCTCTCCTTCTCATTAGGTTGGTGAGTGTCGAGAGAGTCTAATATACGATACGGTTTTAAAGACACACACACACACACACCTACACACCTTATATTGTAATCCCCGGAGATCAGGTGGTTTTTCTCTTGATTGGTAGCGTTGGGCTCGCTGTCGGAGTCACTAGCTTATCCAATGCGAAGGATCGTGACAAGTACAGGAAGTAGTTTAGACTCTGGATTTAATGTGAACATACATAGCGTTGAGCCTGTCAGTGTCATTTTCAGATATTGTTCGTGAGCAAAACTCTAAATGCAGACTACTGTTAAAGCAGAATAATAATTCTAATAATCCTAAACATTATCTGGATGAAATCATGCTCTAAGAATTAACTCTTTATTTTTTATTTCTGATGAAAGAAGAAAGTCGAAGGTTTCTAACACTGTACTGAATGTTTAGGTAGTCCTTGAAACTCAATATTTCAAGTGACAATGACAAAAACCCTGGCACTGGAGTGGACACGTGCTATTTGAGCCAGGAAACATATTCGCCATCTAGCTAGCTATCTATTAACTGCCTAGCTATCTATTAGTTAGCTAGCTTTTTATCTTTATGAGTTATTCCGGGTTGAGTGAACGCTGGCGCGTGTGGCTGCCGCTGCTCACCCGCAGAAAAACTGATTCTGTGAGTTTAAAGTGACCTTGAGAGAAATGTATGAAATGTATTATTATTAGTAGTAGTAGTAGTAGTATTAGTATTATTAGTAGTAGTAGTATTATTATTATAAAAAGTCATTTTGTGAATACGGCCACTGTGAGACTGATAATAATTAATGTAATCTGATTCACTGTCATTCACTGTCAGTTTTTGTCATTTTCACTCAAATTGCAGGACCCATAAAATATTGAGTTTTAGGATTACATAAACATTCAATAGAGCGTAAAAAAACTTAGACTCTCTTCTTTCATCAGAAAAAAGAGTTAATTCCTAGGTTAGGTTTCCTCTTCAATTGCTGCTGTGGACTGCAAATTTCCCCATTGCGGGACGAATAAAGGTATTCTGATTCTGATTCTGATGTGGATCTGGAGTTATCTGACCTTGAAATGGGGATGACTGTACAAAAAAAAAACAATACATACATATTGATTTATATCACACTTTAACAACAGTTGAAGCTGTAACAAAGTGTGAACATGGACAAAAGGCAAATTCTGCCACCTTGTGGAAGGGAAAAACAATCCCAGAGGTCTGACTAGCGCTTTATCGGCACCCCCCCCCCATATATATATATTCCTTCCTTATTTTAACGTCATTCATCAAGTCTCATTGTCGTCGTCATGTGTGGTTTTGTTGAGTGCCCAGGGCGGCAGCGTGATCGTCAAATCCCTCAACACACTCACTTGGCATCAAATCAGCACGGCGATATTTGAAGTAGATGGACGTCGCTGCTTTATCAAACAGACAAAGCGGTATTAAACAACTCCTTTCAGTCCACCTTTCAGTAACACAACTCGCTGGAGTAACACTACATGGATGTAAATGTGTGTGTGTGTGTGTGTGTGTGTGTGTGTGTGTGTGTGTGTGTGTGTGTGTGTGTGTGTGTGTGTGTGTGTGTGTGTGTGTGTGTGTGTGTGTGTGTGTGTGTGTGTTGTGAGTATGGATGTGCGTGTGTGAGCGGACCTTGCCTCAAGCGAAAGTCATTGAACAGTTAAGGAGTTCCTGCTACACTCCGGGCGAAAGCTGAAAGGCAACCACCAGGCCGTGCGTGAAATTACCAGCCTTTTCATGAGGCCACACACACACACACACACACACACACACACACACACACACACACACACACACACACACACACACACACACACACACACACACACACACACACACACACACACACACACACACGCACACGCACATTTGTGTTCTCACCCCCCAAAAAATCCAAATTGAACATTTCACCTCCGACATCCATCCCATCACAGAATACCTCAGTAAAAACTTGTTATAAGTTATATATAGTTATCTGGCTGGCTAGCTAGCTATCTATCTATTAGCTATCTATTTGGTGTCTATTAGCTATTTGTTGTCTAATAGCTATATATCTGGCTAGCTGGCTATCTAGATGGCTAGCTATTAGATGGATTGCTAACGTGCTATTAGGTAGGTTGCAGGCTATCTATTTGTTATCTATTCGCTGGATATTAGCTATCTATCTGGCTAGCTGGTTATCTGTTAGCTATCTGTTTGGTGTCAATTAGCTATCTATCTGCCTAGCTAGCAAGCTATTAGCTAGCTAACTGGCTATTAGCTAGCTAACTAGCTAGCTTTCTATCTGAGTTATTCCGAGTTGAGTGAACGCTGGCGCGTGTGGCTGCCGCTGCTCCCCCACAGGAAAAAAGACGTATCCTGTGACTGTCAAGTGACCTTGAGAGTTTTGAAAGGCGCTTAGAAATCAAATGGGTCATTATTATTATTATTATTATTATTATTATTATTATTATTATTATTATTAAAGTATAATATATAATAAATAATATTTTTAGGGAAGGGAGGCCATGTTGTGGGTGTGGTCACAATGACGATGTTATAGTCCTTCATATGCTTTCAAAATGGCTCCCTGACTCCATTTTCTGCACAAATTTGAAAGGTTTTTCACGCACTTTTGACTATTTCTAAGCCATCTGTTTTGAGAGTATAATTTCATCACATAGATGTAATATCCGACTTACGACCGGCGTGACTTATGACCACCCGTACTTACAACCACGACCGCCAGACCCTATATTTTCATATTTTAATTCAACGCACGTACGACAATTTTGGCCAGCCAGCCAGCATCTCACGCTCGCATAGCAATCGACCGTGTGATGGCATCGACTTATGACCATTTTTACTTACAACCATTTGGTCGGAACGGAACCCGGTCGTAAGTCGAATGTTACCTGTATTTTTTCTATTATTATTATTTTTATACGGGAGTTCATCACACCCAAAGCCGGAGAGCAGCACCACCTCTAAGTTGTCTTATAGGATTTCAATTAGCTGCGCCGCAAACTGTTTTGGTGCATTCGATAACGCTCAGACTGTCCAATGACACTAAAAACGGCTCTGCTGACTTGGGATGCAAACTCGATTGCGCTTCAACTCCCCTCCGCACAACCCGTTTATCTGTCAATCAATCTATTAATGCGGGTGAGGTGGCATTCCGTTGCAGTCGCGCACACACACACACACACACACACACACACACACACACACACACACACACACACACACACACACCTATATAAAAACCTACCCACACACAGAGCCATCATTTCAGTCGTCAGATTTGGTCTTTTTGAAGCAAAGCAGACGTGTGGTAATGTCACAGCCTCGGGCGACAGGCTGCGAGTGGCCTTACACCCGTTTTTACTCCCCGATAGCCCCCCCCCCGTCAGTCTCCGAATTTTCCAGGACCAGCAAAAGCACCAATATTTTGCCCTGCACTTTTTTTCAAAATTTTTACCATACTCAACACTTTAACTCATTGACTGCCATTCATAAATTTCTTCGGGAACTGATGATATGACGTAGAACGCCATTCCCAAATTTTTTCGGGTTTTTTTTTTTTTTCATGCTTGGGTGCCGATAAAGCGCTGGTCAGACCTCTGGCAAGGTTTTTCCCTTCCACGAGGGGGCAGCATTTCTTTTTTTCCATGTTAGCGCTTTGTTCCAGCTTGAGCTGTTGTTAAAGCGCTATATAAACCAATATGTATTGTATTTTGTACATCCGCCCCCATTTCAAGCTCAAATAACTCCAGACCCATATAATTTATGAATTAACTCTTTTTTTCGGATGAAATAAGAGAATATAAAGGTTCTAATGCTGCTTTCAATGTTTATGTAGTCCTAAAACCAATAATCTGTGGGTCCTGGAATTCAAGTGACAATGACAAAAACCCTGGCACTGGACTGGACACATTTTTTGCACATTTCTGGCAGTGACTGAGTTAATTATAGTACCTACCTTTGCTGTGCTTGTGTGTTGGTGTGTAGGGGAATGTGAATGAAGGGAAAGTAAGCGCTTTATAAACCAATATGTAGTATGTATTTTTTTCATCCGCCCCCAATTCAAACTCATATAACTCCTGACCCATATAACTTATGAATTAACTCTGAAGAAACGAAAGATGCAGGAGAACGTCACGGGGTGAATAGAAAAGTCTGCGTGTGTTCCCACGTGCACTACGTTGTCCTTATTGAGTGTGTTTGTGTGTGTGTGGCCTAACGGATGTGCACGTGTTGCAGTTTGCTCTCTAACTTTTGTGTGTGTGTGTGTATATATATATATATATGTGTGTGTGTGTGAGAGAGAAAGAGAGACAGACCATGGCCCGAGGTCATATCTGCGTCAAGCGGCTGCTAGAGCTCAGTGCCAGAGCATGTGCCTACGCTTTTAATTAGACACATTAACATACATGCCGACACACACACTTTTATCACACACAGACACACAATGCCACACACAGACACACACACACTCTCGGGTTTCACTTGGCCCTCTCTCGTTCATTGCCGCTCTCTTTTTCTCATTCTCTCTCTCTCCCACAATAGGCCTGTTGCATGACCCGAGGCTATGTCGGCCGCACCACATTAAAACCCGGACTTATCATCCTTATACTCTCATGGACACTTACACACACCCACGGCGGGGCCCACCCGCACGTCATACATAGAGCTTAGTCATTATCCAAACAGGATCATCCCGCCACCCCCCCAAAAAAAAGGTTTAATAGTCATGCAGTGATACCTTGGCTTACGAACTTAATTGGTTCCCAGACAGAGTATGTAAGGCGAAAAGTGTGTATCCCAAAAATTAATTTCCCATAGGAAACCATTAAAATGAGAATAATCCGTTCCCATAAAACATAATTTTCTACTTTCTAATTTTCAAAGCCTTAAAACTATAACAAAATATACCTTATTTTATGTATAATAAATGTGATATTGTATTATAAGTAAAGAAATAAACTGTACTATATAATAAAGTCATTTTATTGACCTTTGTGATGGTCGTTAATGGCTTGATGGAATGGAGTGGCCGGTTTCCCCGGCATTAAACACTTGATGAGGAACGCAACCTTATTTCACCATTATGAGGAATGATCCCTTGTAGGTGCTTTCTCTGTGATAATTGTATCTAGTTCCTCATCAATTGTGTTCTGTTTAGCTGGGTTTATGGCTTTTTGCATCAAGTGTACAGATGTCTTGTGCGAGTTGTTTGTGGAGCCTGATTGATGGGATATTTTAACCTTGCAGTCTACACTCTGCCTTTGATTTATCAAAGTTGAAACCCTCTTACTGTCGTCTGCCTGTCTCTTTAATGTTTAAACCACCTCCCCTCACTGCTGCGTTCTTGACCAATCACGTGGCGATAACCGAAGACTGGGGGCGGGGAGTAGAGGACCAAAACAGTCGGCTGCCATTTTGTTGTTAGAAGAACGGGCATCTCCGTGTGTATCCCGAAAAAAGTTCGTATGGTAAGGTAAAATTTTCATAAATTTAACGTTCGTAAACCGAGGTATCACTGTTTAAATGTGACATGCTTCCGTCCAGCCAAATAAACAACAAGACAACTTTGGCCCGAAGATCATGAAGGTTGGGGATGTTTCGATATGGATTTTAGAATTTGCATGTTTTTTTTTCGCCCGTGGTCAAACAAACCCACCCACTGAGTAAACGTATCATCACGGACTTTCGAGAAATGCTCTGGAATCAAATGAGAATTGACTTGGCAGCAACATAAATATGTCTTATGTCGACCAGAAGTCAGGTGACATCGTCATTCGCAATCATTATCCCGCAATTCTTCACAGATAAAGAAACAATCAGTAGCCCGCAGAAGCATTTTTTTCCTCAAATAAGGACACTTTTGTTGCAAATCAGTAGTTTTCCACCGGCTAGTTTACTGAGGTTTGGATGTAACAGTAGCCTGGAGGGGAAAGGGGGGCAGAGCCAGGGAGCCTTGAGGCTGCCACGAGGAAGTATGGTGAGTAATAGAGGCATGCGCGGGCCCACATTCCCGAATTTATTCGGGAATTGAAAAGCATGACGTGGAGCGTCATTCCCGAAATTGTTCAGGTTTTTGTTTGACTTTAAAGCGCTAGTCAGACCTCGGGCAGCATTTGCTTTTTATCCATGTCAGAGCTTAATCGTAGCTTCAGCTTTTGTTAAAGCGCTATGTAAATCAATATGTATGTATTGTATTGTATTTTGTACAGCCGCCCCTATTTCAAGCTCAGATAACTCCAGACCCATATAACCTAGGAATTAACTCATTTTTTTCCGATGAAAGAGAGTGTAAGGTTTTCTTACACTGCATTGAATGTTTACATAGTCCGAAATGCCAATATTCTGTGTGTCCTGGATTTTAAGTGACAATGACTAAAACCCTGGCACTGGAGTGGACACATTTTTACACGTCTGGAAGTGAATGAGTTAAAGTCCTATTTTATTTTCATTAAGAACAGGTTCCAAACATGTTTTGCTGATTTTTCGCCATATATGGTTGCAGGACCAAATTAAAGGCATTTCCATTCATTTCAATGAGGAAAGATGATTTGAGATACAAACATTTTGCTTTTTTTTTCTTAATCAATGTAGGAATTCAATTTGGACTGGCCACCAGCCAATAACAGAGCACAGATAGTACACACAAATGAGCAATCATTTAGAATATTGCACATCGTCTGGCTGTGCATGAGTTAAATATCGCCATTATGCAATCACACTGTGTAGCATAAAACACACGTATGATCAAAGGTGGTCGGCGGGGGGTTTTACGGGCAATCGGACATGAGTGGTAGGAAAAAAAAGCTCAACGGTTTACGCCTGGAGAACTAATGATTATTGACTTCCCTCCAGCGAGTGATGGGGACGTTGGCCTCGGGCCCTCGACCGCTTCCCACTACACACACGTAACAAACACACATCCGTGCGAACACACCAGCTACAAAACTACAGTTGACATGAGACACATGCAGCCTCAGAGGCAGAAAGCTTCCGCCATTTCGCATTTTCTTGACACAAGCTGAGTTTAACTTTGACAGGGGCGGGGTTGGCGAGGAAAGGTGCAACGGGGGAGTCAAAAAAGGAGTGATGGGTGAGAGCGGTGTAAAGTAAGTAAAGGGGGAGGGGGGTTGGTAGCCTGGGGGGCTTGAGATCTGCCACTCCCAGCCAGAGTAGAGGCCCTGTCACTATGCGTCTATGTCACCGATTGTGTACGCGTGTTGTCGTCCCCGTGTCTTTTTTGTGCATTTCGCCGGCGTGCGCATGCACTCGCGTCCGCATTCGCCATCCCCGCCTTGCTTCCTAAGTGTGTGTCACCCCGGCTCTGCATCAGCTGCTTAAAGCTGCCAGGCCGCATTGTGTCCTTGGCCTTCTCTCTCTTCGCTTGGCTCCAATTGGCCAGTTCGGCGGCGTCCGTTGGCGACATGAAGAAGCTAAAAAAAGGCGATGGGGCTGTTAGAAATAAAAAAAAAAACAGTTATAAGAGCTCTAAAAGTGCCAAATTATAAGTACGTTATTTTACAATTCGGGAGCCAGCTACCTAGCTAGCTAGCTATTTGCTATCTCGCCGACTACCTAGCTTGCTATCTATTTGCTGTCTGTTAGCTATCTGGCTAGCTAGCTGGCTATCTATCTAGCTGGCTGGCTGGCTATCTGGCTAGCTATATATTAGCTGTCTAGCTAGCTGTCTAATGGCTATCTATTGGCTATCTACTAGCTGTCTAGCTGGCTGGCTATCTAGCTATCTATCTATTAGCTATTTAGCTGGAAATCTAATAGCTATCTGTTAGCTGTCTAATAGCTAGCTTTCTATCTATTTTGGGTTGACTGAACGCTGGCGTGTGTGGCTGCCGCTGCTCACCCACAGAAAAAAAAATATTCTGTGACTGTAAAGTGACCTTGAGAGTTTTGAACGGCGGTTACAAATGAAATATATTATTATTATTATTATAAAAGGAACTTTGATGTCAAAAATTGCCGTTTTTTTGGGAGATGCATATCTTTGCAGCTTGTATCTATTAACAGTTGCTAATAGATGAACCGAATACCATCCAATAATGACTAAGAATCAATAATAGCAATCAAACACATCAGAATATTATTATTTTTTAACTCCAGACTGTTTGGATTGCTTGTTCGATGATAAAGGTCACCGATAAAGCAATACCAATACCATTCGACACATTTTTTGGCCATTTAAACCAATCACGCGACCAGAAGAAATTTCAAGTGGAAACTGGATGACATAAAACATCGACAAGACTTTGGACAGCTTGTTTGTGTTTTTTTTTAAATTTTTAAAATCATCACCATCAAGCAGCATTTGACTGATGTGAGGTTGCACCGTCAGTCTGACTGCATCCCAAAATATGCGACGGGTGGGGGGGGTGATTGAGTATTTTTTTTCCACAACTGACTGATGTGTAACAGCCGCACGGACCCCCCGAAAGCCGACCTTGTCAACCTTCAACACGCCACTGTCAGATTCCTGATGACGAGCTCTAACGGGTGAAGCGCTTCTCTTGTTCAATCCTAAAGAGCACATCTCCTTTTTTATTATTATTTTTTTTTAATCATTGAAATAATTTGGCTGTCATTAGCGAATGGTGAAAAACTTTTGTTCCTTGACAGAATAACATTCGGCGGACTTCAATTAGATCAGACAAACATCCGTCAATGTGGTAAAATAGTAATTAGACATCTGTTTTTTTTTTTGGGACAGTTTCGGTGGAATGGGTTCAAATCAAACGCCCCAATGACAATAAATAAATAAATAAATAAATGTACAAATAAATGAACACTTAAATGAATAAATAAATAAATAAATGGGTGAATAAATGGATAAACAAAAAAATAAACACATATACAACTAACTAACTAAATAAATAAATAAATGAGCAAATAAATGTATCGGCCCTATATATAGGTAGTATCGGCCCTATATATAGGGCCGATACTACCAGTAAGACTTTAGTTCGCTGAAGAAGCAGTACAGATGACGGCTGAAGAAACCTTTTCATCGATGGACCACTCTTGTACGACTGAGAGCTTACACAGACAGCCTGCTTATCAATGAATAAAATTTCACCTTGTGTTTTGATTTTCACATCCTAGTCTAGAGCCATGACATATGTCGGGGGGGCTATATGGAACAAAAAGTCAGACTGTTAACTCCTTTAATTCTGCTGGAAGAATCTGATTTACCCTTAAGTGTTTCACCCTCAGGGCATGTATGAAAAGTTAATCGGGGCCACTTGGGACAAAAACCCTCTATTACAATGGCTACTCGGGCATGTCTGTTTGTGTGTGCAGTGGGCCAAAAAAGTCATGGTCACTGAGGTGTGTGGAGTTATGTCTAATTGATGAACAGCAGGACGTGAGTGGGCGGAGTCTAAATTGGGATCACGTCGCAGAAGCGAAGAGTGCAAAAATACGCAAAGTCCATATGGATACATTCAAATGTTGAGCACGCCCAAAGGCGTGAAAGCTTGAATATAAATGTGACATTTCTGTCATGAATGATTTCGATGTACTTTTATTGGATTCAGTAAAATAAAGTCAACAGGAACAAAATCTAAAACATCAAAGTTATTCAAAGAGAAAAATACAAAGTATCAAATAAAGACCAAGAGTAAAAGTCTGCCAAGATAAAACAAACACATGCATACAATTGCATACAATGACCCGACGCCGAATGGTCGTGCCGGGAGTCCTTTTGACTGCCACTGATTGTAACGACCAGCACCTCCGAGGCTGCAGGCAGGGCTGACAGCGCTACCCGTTGGTCGCCTACCAGATCATGACAGGATGTATTTATTTTTGTTCAATTTTGGATGGCAGAAGCTTATCAAAAAGGACAAAGTGACATCATATTATTGGAGATGTCGGTCAGCTTTGTGGTTATTCTCAAGGTGTCCTTGAGCCAAGCGCTGCCCACCCTGTTCTTCTAGTTTTATGTGCAGTGTGAAATGCACAAAAAAATAACGATTACAAATCCAAGAAAGCTCACATTTATTCTTTTTTTTTTTCATTTTGAGTGCCGGTTTGTTAGTTTGTATTACTTTTTGTCTCGATCTGGGTGGCGCTGTCGTCCTCGCCTGCACCTGCACAGGTGTTGGTCGTTCCAATCAGTGGCAGTCTGCACCCTGTCAGGTTTATTTCATCTTGGCAGATTTTTACTCATTGTTTTCTTTGATACTTTGTATTTTTCTGTTCGAATGACTTTGGATGTTTTAGATTTTGTTCCTGCTCACTTTATTTTAATACAATTTGTCAAATACAACCTCGTGCTCCATCCTGCCTGCTTTTTTTGGGATTCACCACCATCACCACCTTGCTTGCAAGCAAAGCGTGACACTTTTTTCAAAATGGCTCATTTTAGGATAAAAAAAAAATTGTACTTGTTTTAGGTTTATTTTTTATTTTTTGCTGTATTTGTTGCAAGCAAGGGGAAAAGTGTCGCTATTTAACGACATTTTTTACCATCATTATAATTACTCCAGGGCGCCCCGGTAGTTGCCAATGCAGAGGTCATGAGTTCGAATCCCGCTCCGGCCTCCCTGTGTGTAGTTTGCATGTTTGCGTGGCTTTTCTCCGGGTCCTCCGGTTTCCTCCCACATTCCAAATCCATGCATCGCAGGCTGATCGAACACTCTAAATAGTCTCTAGTTGTGATTATGAGCATGAATTTGTTTGTTTGGCTATATGTGGCCTGCGACTGGCTGGCAACCAGTTCAGGGTGTCCTTTGCCTAGTTCCCAAAGATGCCAGGGATAGGTTACAGCACCCCCTGCGGCCCTAATGAGGATAAAGCAGTCTAGAAAATGGATGGATGGAAGGATATAGTTACAGTTTTCTAAAATACTTGTGTATAATTATACACTACATGAATCTGTGTGTGTGTGCCTGTGTGTGTATGTGTGTGTGTGTGTGTGTGTGTGTGTGTGTGTGTGTGTGTGTGTGTGTGTGTGTGTGTGTGTGTGTGTGTGTGTGTATTACTCCAGCCCACCTACTGCTTATTGAGAATCAAAGTATTCTGTGTTCAGCGTTGGGAGACTCATCGATAGCATTGATCACTCTGTATGGTGTGTACGTACTGTGTATGGTAATTCTAGGAAGCTAATGAGACACACACACACACACACACTCACACACACACACACACACACACACACACACACGCACGCACACACACTACACACAGTTCAAGCCACCTGAGAGGTAGTTGCTTTCCTTTGCAAAGAAGCGCCAGAACAAAACATTCATTTATTATTCAGACTTATTTTATTCATCTATTCAATTAGCTGCTTTTCTCCCTCAGCAAACCGAAGCAATCAATGCAGCCGGGAGATGTAAAATGCATCGGCCGTCGTCTCCAACACGCGCGTAGTCTGTCATCTGAAACTCACACGTGAGTATTTTTTTTTTCCCGCATTTTAATAGTTTTTCAGTTTGATGTTCAGCAAATATTTTCTCAATGGCTGAAAAGTGTCATTAAGTCACTCACTGCCATTCACAAATTTATTCGGGAATTGAAAATAGGACGTAGCGCGACATTCCCAAATTTGCTCGCTTTTTGGTTTTTCTTGCTGGGGTGCTAATAAAGCGCTGGCCAGACCTCTGGCAATGTTTTTTCCCTTCCGCAAGCGGGAAGAATTTACCTTTTCCCCATGTTAGCGCTTTTTTTCCTGCTTCAGCTGTTGTTAAAGCGCTATATAAACCAATATGTATGTATTGTATTTTGTACATTTGTCCCCATTTCAAGCTCAGATAACTCCAGACCCATGTAATTTAGGATTTTTCTGATGAAAGAAGAGAATCTTAGATTTCTTATGCTGAATTCAATGTTTATGTAGTCCTAAAACTCAATATTGTGTGTGTTGGGGTAATTCGCAATACAAACCAGGAACGAACAATCACTTTTAACTCATCACTGTGGGTTCTGGAACTCGAATGACAATGACAAAAACCCTGGCACTGGAGTGGACACATTTTTGCACATCATCTGGCAGTGGATAAGTTAACTACAAATCGCCAAAATCTTTTGTAGTGTCCTGTCAGTACTTTTAGTAAAATTTTAATGTGAATAAATGCCCCAATATCCACGACGCTGCATGGCTTATCGGGGGCTAACGGCTAACGTTTCGTGTATGGCACCCGCGGACACACTGACGCTGCCTCGTGCGTCAAAAACCGACAGACATCAACCTCTGCATCATTTATGAATCAAGTTTAGACAAAATTGTACTTTCCAAAAGGAATTTATGTGTGTGTGGCTGTATGTGTGAGCATATAGAAAGGTAAAAAAAATGCTTTTGATAGCAACGTAGGGGCATTTTGGGGGTCCCTTTTTGGAGGGTGTGATTATCTCTTGCATATTCATATATGCAAACATGACATGAATAATTTCCATCGCCGTCTTCCGCGCCAACTTTACAAAGGATCGCTCATTAATTGAAGCCACGCAATTAGCAGGATATATTTTTATCATTCATTCTTTTGCTGATCCTTTGTTAGCAGCATGTGTGCGGAACTTGTAGCAGGGTCACGGCATCACCACGGCGAAACCAACGTACATGGCAAAACCTAAACATGCTCATCTACACAGACTTAACATCCTTGTTCAAGCACACGCACACGCACACACACACACACACACACACACGCACACACACACACACACACACACACACACACACACACACACACACACACACACACACACACACACACACAGCAGGATGTGTTGCTTCTTGCCTGTGGGCCTGCTGTCTTTGAACTGCCCTACAGAGTCCAGTCTGTCCAAATTTACTATGAGAGATCCTGCCTAAACTACTACAAGTCATACACAAACATGTACACACACACACACACACACACACACAAATGGGTGGCAGTTCACATCAACACGCACACACGCAGTGTGCATTTCGGTGCACCTGCGCATCATGAAAAGGTCACAAAAAGTCACTTCGGTTTTCTACACAACCTTATAACCCAGCACTGCCCCCCCGCAAATCCTCCAAAATAAACGAGTAAATACATAAATAAATGAACGAATAAATGAACAAATAAATGAACAAATAAATGAATAAATAAATAAATACACAAATAAATAAATACATACATACATATCCAAATAAATAGATACATAAACAAATGAACAAATAAATAAATAAATACAGTACATCAATAAATGGATAAATAAAAAAATAAATACATATGCAAATACATACATACATATGCAAATGAATAAACAAACAAATCAATAAATGGATTAATAAATGCATAAATACACAAATAAATAAATAAAGAAATAAATATACATACATACATACATAGGTAAATAAATAGATACATAAATAAATGAACAAATTAGTAAATACAGTACATCAATAAATTGCTAAATAAATAGATAGGCAAATAAATAAATATGTAAATAAATGAATGACGAAATGAACAAATAAATAAATGAATGAAAAAAATGAACACATCAATTAATAAATCAATACATACATAAATAAATACATAAATAAAAAAAGGTAATATAACATTCTATCTGAACACTTTGGTAAGAAAACCATATGTGCAACTGATATAAACAGAGTGCATAACTGTAAAAATAATAATAATACGTAAACATTGATCTATTTTTTTGCCGATATTTTGCAGAAAATGTTACGGTAACGGCAATAAACGTCAGCCCGACATTAAACGGTCGATCCCTGTCGGAAAGTTTCCCATTTACATCGCAATGCAACAAGTTTCTGTCCTTTCCATGATCGCCGTACCGAGTCAACAGAGCGCTGAACGTGATAAAAGCGGAATGGTTTCCCTTCATCGCTTTGAACGACACAACCGGATCATTTCTCACAGATTGCTTTGGTCAATGCGCTCCTTTATTATCACGTTATGAAACATACTTCTTTTGCTTTTACATAAGGGTATAAAAACCTTCTCGCTTGAATGCAGTTTTGTAGTGCAAAGATGTCACTCTCTGTTTGTGTTCGCGCTAGCTTCCAAAACGGGTGTTTCGCCACCCCCACATCCTGTCCTATTCATTTCTCCCCAACACTAATTTACCCAGCGTTCCTCTCATGTAAGGTGCCAACCACCGAGACGGGGTTGCATGCATTCATCACTCGGCTGTTTGTGAGCGCGAGAAAATTGAGACCGAAATGACACGTGGGCTGTTTGAAGAATAAAAGGAAACATTCTGCCGCTTTCTCCTCCCATGAAAAATATATTTGTACATTTTATCGGCAATAAAAATAGCAAATCAATCTCATCCAACGCTTTTCACAGGGGGGCCCTTTGATGCCGTCTTCATCAAGCGAGTAGAAGTGGGGCGAGTAGAAGTGGGGCCCTCACTGAGGCAGTCTCTTCAAAGAGCTAGCTCATTAGCGTTAGCAACTGTGATTATGATACTTGCATGCACGTATATACTGCTTCTTCTCTCTCACACACACACACCGACACTAAAATTCACACTTTTGAGATCGAATGTTAATGCTAGCGAGCGCCATTAAGCGATGAATAGCCAAGGTCAGCGTTTGAAGGCACAATTGCTCTTAAACCAAACTCTTACAATTTCGCTTATACTAGTTTCTTCAATGCCCCCACATGTTATAACATTGATCCCCATTCAGCGCCTTTCAAAACTCTCAAGGACACTTTACAGTCATGGGATTTTTTTTTTTTTTTTTTGTGCGGGTGAGTAGCGGCAGCAATTCGCGCCAGCTTTCACACTGCCTGGAAGTAACACAGCAGCAAAGTTATGAAAGGAAGAAGAAAAGAAACAAAAAAAAAACTAAATAAACAATATGACAACACAAAGATACAATGAGTCATTCATTCTTCAGCACTTGCTGTACCCTCTTTGTGACATGGAGTTCGAGATGAAAGGCGAGAGGATCAAAGCATCTTTTTCAGCAGTGGATAAGGGACGTCATGGTGGAATGTGTACGTCTACTACAACCTAAATGTTGAAACCAAACACGAAGCTGTAGCATCCATTGACGAAAAGAGATTGTCTCACATCTCCTGTCCCACATAAATCCGCTTCAATTCCAAGCCGCGACAGCGCTGTGACAACACCTGAAGCTGTAACAAAGCACTTTCATAACTTTGCTGCTGTGAAATGTAAATTTCTCCACTGCGAGACTAATAAAGGCAACTCTAATCCAATCCAACATTGGACAACTGTCCTATACAGGAAATAAAGCAGCCACAAAGATAGGAGAAAGCAACAGGAAGTAAAACTAAGATCAAGTCGGAATCATGTCAACTGTTAAAGGGTACAAATGAGTTTTGAACAGGGATTTAAAGACCACAAACACGTTTGCATTTAGTCGACTTTTAATTCAAAATGTATTCAAATGAATCAAAGGCCGTCTTCAGAATGATTTGTGGGTTCATTGGTCAATGCATAATAGAGACCCATGTTCTAAAATGACAGACCATGTTCAGGAACACCAAATCTATTCGTATCTTTTTGTGATACACGCACTGTCATGATTGACGATGAATGTCTGTTGGAAAATCTGCAACTGTCAATTGCGCGCATGAATGCACACAATGTGTACTAGCAGTGAGATCCTATTGAAGAAGAAAAAAAAAAGAACTATACAGTCTGATTAGCTCCATTAGTGGATTAGCCGGATTAGCGGGTTAATTGGTGTCTGTTCCTGCGTTGGTTCACGCAGGCTAATGACGGCTAACGCTAGTTAATCACACAACACAGCCGCGTAAGCCAGCCACTGTCACGTCTGGCAACATGGCACTCACGTCGAGAAGCTTCCCATGAGGATTAGGAGCAAGAGTTGTTTGGAGAGCACATCTGTAGCTAATCTCGGATTAATCGGCGCGGGTTTAGCTATCTTTTATGAACCGCTGTGGCGTGCGAATTTTGTTTGACACATCTTTAAACCCGCTGTTATTTTTTTTGTCTCTCACAAGATGTGAGAGCAAAGAACTGTGAGGCGGACAGGGTTCTCTACAGCACTGGGGCTCCGCAGGGGACAGTCCTGGTTCCATTCTTGTTCACTCTCTACACCTCGGACTTCAGCTACAACACAACCTACCGCCTTCAGAAGTTCTCGGATGACTCTGCGATAGACGGTCTCATTACAGAGGGAGATGATCCGGAGTACAGGAGAACGACATAGGACTTTGTGGATTGGTGCCAGCAGAATCACCTCCAGATAAACCAAGGAGTTGGTCGTGGACCTCTGCAGGCAACAGTCCTTACCTGCAGTGTTGAACATCCAGGGTACAGACACAGAAAGTGTGGCCTCCTACAAGTACCTGGGTGTTCTTCTCAACAATAAATTGAACTGGACTACATACACGGATGCCCTGATCAAAAAGGGACAGAGTCGCCTCCTCCTACTCGGGAAACTGAGGTCTTTTGGGGTTCAGGGGTCACTCCTTAAGACCTTCTTTGACTCTGTGGTCACTTCAGCCATCCAGTATGGAATTTCCGGGACGGAAAAAAACTGGAGCGCCTGGTCAAGAAGGCCAGTTCTGACCTGGGATGCTCCCTGGACTCTCTGGAGGACATTGGCAACAGATAGACGCTAGCTAAAATAAAAGATGTGATGGACAGACCCGCCCACCCCCTGCTGCTCACCCTGACAGCACTGGGTAGCTCTTTAAGCCAGAAACTGTGACACCTGCTCTGCAAGAAAGAGAGATACCGCCTCTCGTTCTCTCTGATTCTGATACGTACTCGCTATATGCTGACAAACCCTGAAAAAGATACTAGCGCCTTTTAGTTTACCCTCCAAAGCCGCAGAAAAGATGACGTTAAACAGAACATTCCGTGTCTTGTAAAGTGATATGTCGGCCGTCGGTTGCGGTGCGAAGATGTGAGTGAGGGTACCGTTATTGATGCGGTAGCCAATGAGCTTTGACATATGGCTTCAGGACAGGAAACGCCAGGGGTTATGGGTAAAATGCTTAAGAGAGTGTGCGGAAAAAACCAAAAGCAAGCCCGACCCTACGCACGCCACGATTTTTGTTGTGAGCGTGTGTGGTGTGCGGGCACCTCGGCCTCATTAAGGGGAAGTGAAGGACTCGCTGCTCATCTTTTAAAGATAAAACAAAGTGCTGTGATGTCATCCTTCATCAGCCTCGGCCAAGTAGACGAGAAGCACTTTAGCAGAAAGAGGATAGTGTCTGATCGCCCGAACGGGCAGACCTCCTTCTGACTCTCTCTTGTGCGATTTCACCGCTTCTCTAAGTCTCTCTGCTCTTTCTCTCTCGCGCACACGCAACAAACACACAATCGTTGTGGCGGTGGATGGCGGATGAGGGATGCATGTTGGTTTGGGGCTAAACATGATATCTTCTTTCCCCTGGGCCAGCCAATCAGAACAGCCTGCCAGGGAAAAACAGCAAAGGCACTCAAGACAAGGACAGGAGAAAACACACACATACACACCCCTCTCAAAACTCCCTCCAAGCAAACAATCCATCACGAGAAAGAAACGCTCGACGCGAAAAAATGCAAGGTTACACAACTTCTTCATCATCGTTATAAGAACTTACGTACATGTAAAAAGCCAAACGTGGTCCTCAACGCCTTGGTTGCAACATTGCCCGCAGGGCTGCGCTACCTTAAGGTGGATGCTGAAGGGTATGGGGCACAGGAAGTGAGTACCTGGGGGGTGTTGAAACAGCAAGAGGAAGTGCCTACAGGTCCAGAGTCACTGCTGTGGGCTTTGTTTAGCAACGGAACGATCGGGGCAAAGCGTTTCAAGAGGAATCGGGGCAAAAGCGGCAAAATGGAAGATGCAATCACCAACGTGATGCCAGGAGGGAAGGAAATTAATCAAAGTATATTGAAGACTAAACGAAATAACTTGGCCAGGGGAGCTTTCTGTGTGAGAGTAAAGTACATTTGCATGTATCTATCTATCTATCAGGGGTGGACCGTCAGGACCTGCAAGGCCTTCTCTGATGGCCTAAAAATATCTGAATCACAGACTCATGTGAATTACATTTTGTCCATGAATTCCAAATTGTCTTTCAGCTTCCTCTCATTGCTTTTCCCTTGTTCCCCCTGCTTCCAGATGTGTTTCTTCGTATTTAAGAATTTAACCAATCACATTTCAGACATCATTTGTTACTAGCGTTGGAAATCTACCTGGACGCCTTCACAATCCGTTCTGCAGGCCCTGGAACGTAAAAATCAATGGGGATGAAACTGTTGCAGAGTATGAGGCGCTGGAAACGTCAGTTTTTGCAAATTATGATTGGCTCGTCACATAATTGAGTAGTCACTAGCTAATCACAGTATCACTTGCCGCTAGTGATAAGCGCATACTGGCCAGAGCTAGCACACTGTATCTGTAGGGTGTGGTATAGGCAAATATATTTTTGTGTTGATTTAATCACGGGTTTGTCAATTCACAATGACTGAAAGGGGGGAAAATTGTCTCACATCTCCTGTCCCATTTAAATCCGCTTCATTTCCAAACTGCGACAATGATTTGTTCAGTGAATGCATGTATGACATGACAATCCGATTTTTTTTAATTTTTATTTTATTTTTGTCTTGATTACCAATAAACTGGCCCCGCAATAAAGCGGGATGATGGTGGTGAGGTATTTGGCAACGGCGGGGAAGGGTGGGGGCAATTACATGGAATAGCAGCGCGTGGATGAGGGGGCATCGGTGCAGGGGGAAGGGGGGGTTGAGGGGGATTTGCGCGGGGTGAAGGCTGGCGGGTGGGGGGGTGCTTGGTGCTTGAAGGCTGGTAAGCGGCGGGGTTGGGGGTGGACGGTTGGCGCTGGTGGTAGTGAGGTGAGGTGGGGTGGGGTATCAGTGGGGAATGGTGTCAGCTGCGCAGGCAGCAGGGAAAGCCGACATCTTAATAAAACAGCCTCGGGCTAAATCCCATTAAAGGCCTCAGAGCCTGTTACCACTGCTGGCCAGGTAGCGCACACACTCACACAACACACACACACACATACGTAACACACAAAACACATTCCTCACATACACACACATCGAATTCGGGCTTTTATATGCACACACACGAATATATTATATATGGACCCATGTGTCCGTCTCTCTGTCTGTTCCTGTCTGTCCATGTGTGTCAATGTGTGTGTGTGTGTCGGGGTGGCGGTGGGGGTGGGGGTGGGGGGTTCTTTGTGTTATTATTATTTTTTTTTTTTTGTGTGTGAATGTGTGCGGTTTTGCCATCCTCTCACTTTTTCTCACTGTGGGGTCAAAGGTCATGTTATTTCACCGCGATGGTGTCATGTCAGGCTCGGAATGAACAAAAATTGTGATTTTGAAGTACTCAATATGAGTACGGGAACTGTAAATAGACATAAATCATCTTCTGGCCGCCTGTGGAACTGAGTGACAGGTCGATCTCTGTGTCTTCCTTTATATTGTTTTTGTTTGGCCTACACAGAATACATCCATTCCGAAATCTATCGGTATTTTCCAACTTTATATCTCATGCCTCCAGTGTAGCACGCTCTCTTCTTGTCAGCTGGTGTCAGATTGTTCCTTTGCTTTCCGATCTTGGCTTCTTTTCAGGTCAATGTTGACATTTTACTTCACGCTGCATTCAGCAGTGGAGGGAAAACTTCCTGTAAACTAGCAACGGTACGAATAACCCTTTGTCAGCTCTGCGGGTTGCGTATATTGTCGGGAAGATCTCAACGGCGTAGCAGATGTTTGAAGGATTCCCGGCATGACAAAAATGTGACTTTTTATTGCTTTCGTGTAAGGGTCACAAGGTCACTCCATTTCTCAATGTCTATTTGCTATCTAGCTGGCTACCTAGCTAGCTATTAGCTATATATCTATCGAGATAGATAGCTATGTAGCTGCCTAGCGCTATATCTTTTTATTATTATTATTAGCTTGCATTCCACTGTGTAAGATACAGAGTTAGCTGTCAAACTGGCTAGCTAGCTGACTATCTATATATATATATATATATATATATATATATATATATATATATATACAGTAAAGTCTCGTTATATCGATATTCAAGGGAGTCCAGAAAATATCAATATAACCGGGACTATCGATATATCCGACCCTATTTGCATGTAATTTTCTCCGTGCGTGCATAGAAATAGTATCGATATAACAGGGACTATCGATATATACGATATCGATATAACGAGACTTTATATATAACATATAACGTTATATTATATATAACAGCTATATATATATATATATATATATATAGCTGGCTATTAGCTAGCTATCTGGTTGGCTATCCAGTTGGCTAGTTATTAGCTATATATTAGCTAGCTTTCTATCTATTTGAGTGACTTTCCGGGTTGAGTGAACGCTGGCGCGTGTGGCTCCCGCTGCTCACCCACAGAACAACTTATCCTGTGACTGTAAAGTGACATTAAGAGTTTTGAAAGGCGCTTATAAATGAAATGTATTATTATTATTAGTTAGTTGGCTAGTTATCTAGCTAGCTTTCTATTGGCTATGTAATAGATAGATAGATAGTTTTCTATCTATTTGAGTTACTTTCGGGTTGAGTGAACGCTGGCGTGTGTGGCTTATCCTGTGACTGTAAAGTGACCTTAAGAGTTTTGAAAGGCGCTTATAAATGAAATGTATTATTATTATTATTATTATTATTATTATTAGTAGTAGTATTATTAGTAGTATTATTATGAAGAGAAACGCGTCCTTTCATGAACGCGGCAGCGCAACTTTTTGCCGAAGCGGCTCGGGTAGAGATTTGTCAACCGTGGTGATTTCTTCGTCGAAGCACAACAAAAGGCGCTTACGTTGAGCAGCATTTTTGGATTGGATTGGATTTGCCTTTATTAGTCTTGCGGTGGAGAAATTAACATTTCACAGCAGCAAAGTGATGAAAGTGATTTAAACTGTCTGCTGAGATTTTAGATATTCGGAGATTGTAGCCCCGTTTGTACTGCCCCGCCAGCTCACACGTGTGCGAAGGGGGGCGTGGGGATCAATTTGCAAAAGCGATATCTATACGTCCCAAAGTTGAGTCGGGCTTGCGTGTGACAGAACACACAAGTTCCCGTTGTAGTAAACTATTGTTTTGACAAGATGTCACTTCAGTTCTGCCGAGTGTGTGTGAGAGAGCCGAGCGTCGCGCGCCGCCTCTTTATCTCAGGCCTAAGGCTACTGTCACCGAGCCGGCGGGAGAGTGGGAAACCGAGGCAGGCAGACAAGGGGGAGAAAAAAAGAGAGAGAGAGAGAAAAGAAGGGAGGGGGAAAAGAGAGGAAAAATGGGGTAGATAATTCACTTGTCAGCTGCCTGATGAAATGCCATTTTAACTGAAGATGCTAATAGGAGCATTACTGGGGTGAGCGGAGGGGGCGGGTGGCAAGCCAGCGACAACTTGCTGAGTGTGTGTGTTATGTTGGCGCACTGTGTGCAACGTATGTAGTGCCAAAAAAGTTTTGGCGCTCATCATGTCAAGTCTTTTGCCACTAAAAAAAAAACAATACAGTGTACTTGGGACAGCTAGTGAGTGTTCAGAACACTTTTTTGAGTCATATTTGACGACCAACTTGACTTACGACCACCCATATTTGTGACCATGACCTCCAGACCCGATTTTTACAATTTTAATTCTACGCCTGGCACCGCAATGCGCTAGCAGGCCGCCAACGTGTACGACAATTTTGGCTAGCAAGCATCTCACTCTCGCACAGCAATCGACTGTGTGATGGCACCAGAGGGGGCGGAGTTTGCCAGTCATTTAGCCATTGAGTCTCTATTCAACATTTTGAATGGATTTTGACTTACGACCGTTTTGACTTACGACCGTTTGTCGGAACGGAACTCAGTCGTAAGTCAGATGTTACCTGTGCTTGTTTTTACAAAGAGAATGCGTAGTAGGAGTTGGAGTTGAATTAGCCTTTATTAGTCTCGCAGTGCAGAAATTAACATTTCACAACAGCAAAGTGATGAAACTCAGAGGAAAGGAAAGGAAAAAGTAGAATAACAAAATACAGGAGCTGCTGATGGCGCCATTTCAAAGTCAAAATAACAACAAAAAACCAAATAACAAAATAATATGACACCAGAAAAGACACAGCCTGTCATTAAGCACTTTTCTGCACCCTCGTTGTGGCATGAATCGGTTCTAGATGAAAAAGGAGATGATCAAAGCCTCCTTTTCACCAGTGAATCAGGGAAATCATGGAAAAATATGCACGTCTGCTACAAGCTAAAATGTTGAACGCAAACACGAAGCTGTAGCATCCATTAACGAAAAGAGATTGTCTCAAATCTCCTGTCACATGTAAATCCGCTTCATTTCCAAGCCGCGGCAGTTCCACATACACATCGGCGCCGTGCGTTGACGCTCCTTTCTTTGGCTATGGAAATGCTGTCCATTACTGGCTCAAAAAAAGAAAAATGGCCCCCGGACCTGCCCAGCAATGATAGTCAAATGGCTCTGACATTCCTCCTAATCAAAATGAACTAACTTAATGAACAAACCATACACAAATTTATTGCTCAAGGACTATTTAGGTTTTTTATTTTGATTTTTTTTGTGAAAGCGGGTTAAGATACATGGCAGAAACATTGCCTGGATGATGTGCAGTCGCCGCATTACGGCGATCAGGAGCAACGTCCAGTAGCATTAGCGCTTCGGAAGCAACATCTAACAGACACACTCAGTCACTCACAAAGAGGAAGGGTTAAGAGAGCCCTCAGGCCAACTGATTTACGCAAGAATGGGCTGCATACTCTTCATTTACTTCTGCGTGTGTGTGTGTGTGTGTGTGTGTGTGTGTGTGTGTGTGTGTGTGTGTGTCTGTGTGTGTGTGTGTGCGTGTGTGTGAAAATGTATAAGTGTGCAAGTAGCCAAAGGCTGCATTCTCCAATTTGCATTTCCATAACTATATATAATAGATTCATATATTTTTAATTGCCCATTTTTTACCTAGACAAGGGCGAAGTATGATGTACACTCACATAATAATCATAAGACAGTTAGTATGAGAGAAAAAAAAACGTTTTTTAAACATAACCGCCTGCTTTAAATTGGTCGATATCAAATTGTGATGGATAAATGTCAAGGTCAAATCCACGATGAAAACTTCCTTTGCTTTGAGTTGAGTCTGAATGCCATCTAGTGGCTTAAAACGAGAGGCCATGTTTGTTTTCCTCCATCAGCTTTGTGGCATCATGACCGGAGGTCACAGCAGGGAGCCATTTGACTTCTATGTACACAGCATCCCCTGCAGGTTTCATCTTGAACTAACGATTTGGATCTCGATTCTGCCGTCTCAGTGGAAACGGGTCTTTTTTAGTTGTTGTTATTGTTGTATTTTGAAGAACAGCACCAAGTTGGGTTGATTGACTCTAAAACCGAGGCTGTCAAGGCCCCTAAAGTTGAATTTGCTACCTATTGCAGCTTACGTGAAATATTTCACAATCAGGGTTAAAGACAGGCAGGGGTTATTTCATGTCAAATTGTGCTTTTTGTCTTTAAGAAATATTGACCAACACGGTTTTAAAGTAAACCGACGCCAAATAAGCAAAGATAATTCTCAGTTTTGGTTAGTGCTGTTACCGTTGCGGTTATTGTTTACATTGGCATAAAATTGACAACACTTATATATGGAAAAAGGTTGAAAATACACCATCCAGTGAGGGTGCGCCTTATACTCTGGTGCGCCTTATGCACCAGAAAATATGGTACTGTATATTTTGTGTAGTTTTAAGGCTTATTTAATAGCAAATTATCTTTTATGGGGACCTGGGAACGGATTATTTCCATTTTAATGGTTTCCTATGGGAAATTAATGTTTGGAATACACACTTTTCACCTTACACACACTTTCTGGGAACCAATTAAGTTTGTAAGTCAAGGTATCACTGTATATAAGAATGCTCATTTTGTGTCATTTTATGAGAGGGTTTGCCGTAGAGCAAAAGTGTCAAAGTAGAGACCCAGGGGCCAAATCTGGCTCGCTATATGATTTTATTTGGCCCGTGAAAGCAAATCTAGCATGTCGAGTTGCACGATGCTTGATAAAATCCGAACCAAAATGTCAAATTGTTGTATGTAAATGTCAGAGATGTTCGATCGGACACTGTGGACAAAGACTCGAACACAGAAAGATTGTCTTTTACTGCCGGCAGGAGACGCAGCCATTCATGACAGACGCCCGAATTATGCAACCCTCTGCTAAGCTATTTATTGAGAGTATATGCAAACTTGGAACGTTTCTAAGCACGAACAGCTGTAAGCAATAAAACATTGTCTTTTCTATGAACTGATACATTTGTAACCTTTCTAATGAGCTCTTCCTGTGAAGGAGTTTCAAGTCGTAAATTACTTCGGTGATAAATAAGTTTCCCAAGTCCTAAATTTTGTATAAGGCCAGATCTCCTAGATGAAGATAACTGTTTGGTTGGCCAGCTAAGCATGAAACTTTTAAATATGATAACTTCTTATTCTGTAAACCACCATAACAGTCATTATTTTTGACTTCAATTTGAAAACTAGTTATTGATCAATTTGTTGTGTGCTTTATACGTAATATGTGGAGGGGATTAAACATTTTAATGGCTTCCTCAAATTTATCGAGAGGAAACTGTTAACTAAAATTAGCGTCGAGAATAAAAACAAGATACAATACCTATTTAAAATAAAAAGACCCACATTGCAATTGTGGGTTTCGTCAATCAATAAACACCGTCCGATATATAGTGATAGGAATTTTCTGGCCTGCAATGCTGCAGTATCTCCAATCGTATTCATCTCCCGGCGGCCATCAGTATTCAGCTGTTGAGGCGAAAACAGCGACACTGGATGGGCTCCCGGTGGCTGATGCGGAGGAGCAGAGAAAGGCCTATGGAGATCCACGTAACACACACACACACCGGCGTACACCCCGTGTGCCACCTAGATCTCCTAATTTAGCCTCTAGAGAGCCGAGTGTCAATCTCACAGTGCGCTTCTTTTTCCCCCACTTAACTTTTTAACAGAGTTTTCTCCTCATCACTACCCCCCCCCCCACTTGTATTTATAGCTACCGAGCCTGAAGCAGCCACATATTTTTCCCATGGTGTGTGTGGTGTGTGTGTATGTGTGTGTGTTTGCCAACTGTTTATTCTTCTTCTTTTTTTTTTTTTTTTTGCGGCTGTGTTCGTATAGAGCCGCACAGCTGTTGATATTGTGGGGTTACGGGGGTTTTGGTATTTCAGTCAATTTCCACCGAGACCAAGATGAAGCGCGAGGCAAGAGACAGAAGAGGAAGAGAGTGTGAATCGCTAGAGGAAGGGAGAGAAGAAGAAAAAAAAATGAGAGAGAGCTGAGGAAGAAAGAGATGGCGGTTAAAGGGATGTGGGGGGGAGGTTTTGAAGAGGATGGAGAGATGAGGCAGATTTGTGGCCGGGCGAGCTGCTCTGAGACTAATTAAGGTGAGGGCAGTGGCAGAGAGGAGGTAATGATGAAGAAAAGGATTTACTTTTTCCATCCCTGCGTCGGAAAGGCGCCCCTTTGTCCACAGCCCCCCCCCCCCCCCATCTCTCGCCCACCATCACCTGCTTTGCCCTCCATCTCCCATTTGTTTTGCTGCTTTTTGGACCACCTATCCGTCAATACTCATTTTGTTCTTCCAACTGGAATTTAGACAACAAAGCGAGAGTTGAAGTTGACGTTAAGGGGCAACAAAAGGTGCAACTAAGCAATGTTGACCACAACTTGTGAAGTCGGTTGAACCAGTCCAGGAATTTTCAAACTTTTGGGTTCAAGGGACCCCCGACATGGGAGATTTATTTTGCTATTCTTATTCTTATTCTTCTTACTGTTATTCGTCGTATTCGTAGTAGTAGTAGTAGTAGTAGTAGTAGTAGTTGTTGTTGTCATCGTATAGTCGGCCTGCTAGCGTGTTGCAGTGCCAAGCGTAGAATTATTATTTTTTTTAAATAGGGTCTGTAGGTCACGGTCGTAAGTATGGGTGGTTGTAAGTCGAGCTGGTCGTAAGTCGGATGTTACCTGTATAGAGCTGGCTAGCTAAGTTTCTATCTATTTACTTCCGGGTTGAGTGAACGTTGGC
Source organism: Hippocampus bargibanti (assembly GCF_051943395.1). Taxonomy (NCBI): domain Eukaryota; kingdom Metazoa; phylum Chordata; class Actinopteri; order Syngnathiformes; family Syngnathidae; genus Hippocampus; species Hippocampus bargibanti. The sequence continues at coordinate 2,913,830 of NC_142752.1, forward strand.
GCGTGTGGCTGCCGCTGCTCACCCACAGAAAAACTAATCCTGTGACTATAAAGTGACCTTGAGAGTTTTGAAAGGCACTTATAAATTAAATGTATTATTATTATTATTAATAATGTTATAATTACAGTAAAGTCTCGTTATATCGATATTCAAGGGAGTCCGAAAAAATATCGATATAACCGGGACTATCGATATATTCGACCCTGTTTGCATGTAATTTTCTCCGTGCGTGCATAGAAATAGTATCGATATAACCGGGACTATCGATATATCCGATATCGATATAACGAGACTTTACTGTATATACAATATAGGTCAATTGATACAGTTAATTTACCGATGCAATCTTCAAGTCAAGTCAGGAACCATTAGCTATCTAGCTAGCAAGCTATCTAGTTTGCTAGAGAGCTAGCTATTGGCAATATAGCTAGCTAGGTATTTGAGTCAGGGAACATATTAGCTATCTAGTTCGCTAGCTATCTATTAGCTATCTAGCATTCTATTAGCTAGCTAGCTTTCTATCTTTTTGAGTTATACCGTAACGTCACGGTAGGGGTTCCTTGTGCTCCGGTGCGCCTTATACACTTTATGGGAAAAGTTTGAAAATTCACCATTCATTGGGAGTGCGCCTTATATACGGGAAAATATGCTTGTTGTGATTCAGGAAGCGTTTTTGTATGCAAAACGAGATCTTTTGTAGCTTTGGATTGTCTGAAAGTTCAGCAGATGTTGATTATTTTAGGAAAATAAATTATGTAAGAGTAAAAACTACAACAAGGACACTTGATGAAGGCGGCAAACGTCTGTTGTTGATGGTGGATCTGATTATGCAAAATTGTCGTCCATGAGCCACTGCAAGTACAGCAGTGTATGACCTCATAGGACAATGCCACGTGACATTTTGACCCCCGTGACATGAGGTAATCTTAGCAGGTGAGAAGAAGCAGGACTTAGCCGTCTAGCGGTGCGAACCGTAGCAAAGTACCAGGATGTCAGTGCACGCTGTCAAGAGCGCTGTCAGTCACTCATGCATCCAACTGGCTAATTGGCTCCTTACCCCTTCTCTCTCTCTCCATCGCTCACTCAATCAGCCATTGCTCCTAACCGCACGCCGGAGGCCAAAATGCAGATGAGGACTGCTTCGCGTCAGGGGGAGCTTCTGCTCTGCTTAATTATCTGAGTGTGTGTGTGTGTGTGTGTGTTTGGTGTGTGTGTATATATATGTGTGTGTTTGTATGGTTATTCTTGTGAGGACCACTATGCTTTTATATACTATCTAGTGAGGACATTTTGACAAATGAGGCCCTTTTGGCCAGTGCTCACTAGTTTTTTCATTCTAAAGGCTTCTAGAGGGTCGATAATGAAGTTGGAGTGGGAAACGCAGTGTTCCAAATAAAACGCTAGTTAGTCTCTAGACTTATCAGAAAGGGTGGTCCTCACGAGTTACCCGGACCTCACAAAAATGTTCAAACAGGAAGGTGTGTTTGTATGTGTGAGTTTGTATGGTTATTGTGAGGACCAATATGCTTTTATACCATATGTAGTGAGGACATTTTTGACAAGTAAGGCCCTTTTGGCCAGTCCTCACCAGTTTTTCATTCTAAAGGCTTTTAGAGGTTCTATAAAGAAGTTGAAGGGGGACATCTAGAGTACAAATGTAACACTAGTTATTCTCTAAACTTATCAGAAAGGTTGTCCTCATTGCGTATCTGGAGTTACCCGGACCTCACAAAATTATTCAAACAGGAAGGTGTGTGTGTATTTGTATGGCTATTCTTGTGAGGACCACTATGCTTTTATAAACTATGTAGTGAGGACATTTTTGAAAAGTGAGGCCCTTTTGGCCAGTGCTCACTAGTTTTTCCATTGTAAAGGCTTCTCGAGGGTCTATAAAGAAGTTGGAGTGGGAACCGCAGTTAGGGAGTGTACAAATAAAACACTAGTTAGTCTCTAAACTGATCAGAAAGGGTGGTCCTTACTCCTTAGCTGGAGTTAACCGGATCTCACCAAAAAATTTAAACAGGAACGTGTGTGTGTGTGTGTGTGTGTGTGTGTGTGTGTGTGTGTGTGTGTGTGTGTGTGTGTGTGTGTGTGTGTGTGTGTGTGTGTGTGTGTGTGTGTGTGTGTGTTTGAAAGAGAGAGAAATAGACAGCACTAGCTTATCAATTTACCAGCACACGCACACGTAAGTTTCCTAGCTGCTGTTGCTTCTATGCTAAACAGCAAAGCATCCTGGGAATTGCAGTGACAGCTCATTTTGGTTTCCTTGCAGTCTCGGTATGAAAGCTGCAGAAAAACAACCTGTCCCTTACCCCATAACCCCGACTCCCCCCACTCGCATTCCCCTCCACTTATAACCCACACCGACACACATGCACACCTTCAAATATATACACACACACACCCACAGTGCTCATGGGAACAAGTCCGGGACCTGTCACCAACCTTCCCCCCCCCCCCAAATAACCCCCCATTCCCACCTCCCCCCAACCCCCACCACAGCGGTGACAGGGCTTGTTGACAAACGCCAGCAGTCATCAGGGCACCCTGGGAAATCTTCTGCCACCATTTTGTCAGCAGAATGACACAAGTCGTTAATGTCTCGCCTCTCGCCTCTGACACGAGACGAAACAGGCTGACAGACTCTGACACTTGCCGTACACGCCACGCAAACACGCGTGGTACATACAAACATACATACGCCTTAATGCTCGCACCCCGTTGTGAGCGGCCAGCTCCGACGACACGCGGCGTACGAAGGTAAAACAATAAAACAACATTCTATAGCGCCTTATAAGGCGGTGTGCCTTATAGTTGGAAAACTTTTAACTATTTATACTGCATATTATATTTGGCCCGGTACGCCTTATATATGGAAAACGTTTGAAAATACACCATTCATTGGGGGTGCGGCTTAGACTCCGGTGCGCCTTATACACCGGAAAATACAGTATGTGACGCATCCTTGAGAGTTTTGAAAGGCGCTTATAAATGAAATTTATTTATTATTATTATTATTATTATTACAGTAAAGTCTCGTTATATCGATATTCAAGGGAGTCCGAAAAAATATCGATATAACCGGGACTATCGATATATCCGACCCTGTTTGCATGTAATTTTCTTCGTGCGTGCATAGAAATAGTATCGATATAACCGGGACTATCGATATATCCGATATCGATATAACGAGACTTTACTGTATTATTATTATTTTCCATTTTACAATTTGTTTGTTGACATTTTTTTTTTTTTTGGCATTCCCAGGAATCGTCGACCAAGTGAAATGAATCAATGAGTGTGACGGCGCATGCTGGAGGGAGCAAAGAAAAGAAAAGAAAAGGTACCTAGAACAACAAAGAACTCCACGTTGTTGGCCTAATTTCAGGTCAGTGTTTCACGACTCAAACATACACTGATTTTAAAAAAACTGCGTTACCCAAAAATGACTCTAATGACCGTATTTTCTGGTGTATAAGGCGCACCCCCAATGATTGGTGTATTTTCAAACTTTTTCCATATATAAGGCACACCGGAGTATAAGGCGCACCTTCAATGAATGAAAAAAGTTGTCCAAATATAATAAATATATACGTTTTCCAAATATAAGGCACACCCCCATTATAAGGCGCCACAGTTATGCATTACTTCTTCATGGGAAAATGGGGTCGATTGCTGCTGACAGTACTTCCGGCTCAATATGATGTCACATATAAACCGCACTTGTATATAAGGCGCAGGGTCATTGTGTGAAAAAAATTATGGATTTTGGATGCGACTTGTACACTGGAAAATACAGTATGTGACGCATTTCCATTTTACATTTTGTTTGTTGACTTTTTTTTTTTTTTGCATTCCCAGGATTCATCGACCAACTAAAATGAGTGTGACGACGCATTTTGAAGGGAGGGAAAAAAAAGGTACCTAGAACAACAAAGAATTCCATGTTGTTTGCCTCGTTTCAGGTCAGTTTTTCATGATTCTAACATACAGTGCTTCAAAAACAAATGACGTTTTCCAAACTTGACTCTAATTACAGTATTTTTTTATGTATAAGGCACACCAGAGTACAAGGCGCACCCTCACTGAATGAAAACAAGTTGTCCAAATAGACTAAATATATAAATATTTTCCAAATATAAGGTGATAAGGCAATTCTTTATACAATAACAGAAGGCCCATCACATTATAAGGCTGCGGTTACCCACTCCCTCTTGGCTACTGACAGTAGTTGTGGCATATAAAGCGCAGGGTCATCTTTTGAAAAAAAAAAAAAAATATCAAGGCTTTCTGGTGTGCCTTATACCAGTGTCTGAAACCCAGGGCAGACAACTCTGAAAAGTTGTCTGCCCAGCCATAAAGTTGCCTGCCCCTAAAACTTGAAACACAATAAGACGACTAATCGCAAAAAAAAAAAACCATTGTTGCAAATATATATAATAATAATAATAATAATAATAATAATATATTTTATTTCAAGCGCCTTTCAAAACACCCAAGGACACTTTACAATAAAAACAATAAAACAAAGCACATAACAATAAAACCATAAGTAAAATGATACATAATAAAATAGCAGATAGAACTATACATTGAAAGCTATTTTAAACAAGTGGGTTTTGAGGTGAGCCTTGAAAATAGGGAGTCAATATTACGGACAGTAAAGTCTCGTTATATCAATATCGGATATATCGATAATCCCGGTTATATCAATACTATTTCTATGCACGCACGGAGAAAATTACATGCAAACATCGATAGTCCCGGTTATATCGATATTTTTTCGGACTCCCTTGAATATCGATATAACGAGACTTTACTGTATATATACAAATATTATTATACAAATTGCCAAACGAACCGAAATTCCAAAATTTCCAAACCGAACGAAGATTTCAAAATCGGAAGAAAGCAAACGTTTGATTTGAAAAAAAAAAATCGTTTTTTTTTATTTTGGGGAAAAAGTTGGAGACATTCAACGTAAAAGTTGCATGCCCCGGGTGTCCGGGCAGTTGTTATTTCAGACACTGGAAAATACGCTACTTGTGCAAATGCATCAATGTGCATATTTGTCATAGCCCCCCCAACGATTCTACCCCCCTGTACCACTGTACCCCGCACGTCATATCAAGCAGGTGCGCCCCCTTCCACATTTCAGCAGGTGGAAAACAGCACCAAATCGGCATCCTCCCTCTCGCGCCCGCCGAGGCAGACGCGCAGATTTGTCATGACAGCAGCGGATGCCTCCGCCAGTCATCCTCCATAAAAGGTGGCGCGTGATCAAAGCCCCGTCGAGGCAGGGAGGCGGCCCGCCATGTCGACGTGCGTCTGCGCGTCTCGCAGGGTTGATGCACTTGAAGCTTTTTAAAAAAAAAAAAAAAAACACACACACACACAAAACCTCACCTGTCTCTCTCTCTCTCTCTGCCCGCTATTTACATTTAAGCAGCGTTTTGCCACGCCGCTAAAACATTGGTTTTATTCCCGGCGCCCGCAGCCCCGGTGACAGGCGCGACTGCATAATCGACTCTCGAGTCAAGCGGTGGCTTCAACGGCGAGAATTAAATCTTTAAATACATTTGATACGCAAGTTGTCTGACTGAAGTTATGTTAACAAGCCCCCCCCCCCCCTTCCAATACGAGCTGTCTTGTGCGTCGAGTGACTCCCTGGCGGGTGAGGTTAAAAAAAAAAAAAAGGTAAGGAAATGTTGATATAAATGCAGCGAAGTGAATTAGACAAACAGTTGAACGGGGTGATGCTCACTCCCCCCCTCCTCCCTAAATATCTTCTATCAAGTCAACCCCCCCCTCCCTCCCCAAATATCTTCTCTATCAAGTCAACTGCTATTCACGCCTTTTGCATTTCCATATCGGCGCCGTTTAAACATCGCCAGAAAGGAGGCTCCATTCCCCCCCACCTCATTAACATCAGTCATGCAGTCAAGAGGCAGACAGCGATATTCGCTATCAATTAATATCGCGGCGTTGACACATTTTGACATCTGCGTGCAACCCCCCCCCCCCCCTCACCCCTTCCCAAACACTCAAAATGGCAATTCTAAATTCATGTTATTTGTTTGGTCTGATAATGTTCAACTTGTAAATAAAAAAAAATGACCATTATGTCCTCACATCCTTTATTTTCAACAGTTTGTAAGAAAAAAAAAACATTCTAACATGTACAAAGGCATTATTTTAGTTTTTTTTTCCCAAAGGCCTTATGATACATTAGGTTCAAAAATGCTAACATGATGCATCTCCCGACCCCTAAAAAAAAGGCAACATTCCTCGATATTTGACTATTATGCATTTTACATAATAACATCCACTTGAAATTGATGCTGTTGGTTTTTTTACTGGGGGTACGCTTCAATCACCATGGCGTGACCCTAAAAAACAAGCACGTGTAAGTTGAAACATACAATAAAAAAATATATATATATAATAATAATGCATTTCATTTTGAAGTGCCTTTCAAAACTCTCAAGGACACTTTACAGTCACGGGATTATTTTTTTGTGCGGGTGAGCAGCCAGCGTTCACTCTATTTGCTCACTAGCAATACAATGATGTCACTGTTATTGAAACAGGAATGTTTTTTAGGACAAAACAATTTTGACAAGAATATACAGTATATTTTTTGGATGGATGGAATATATAATAGAGGTACATTAACCCTGATACAGTATTTTGTGTAGTTTAAGGCGTATTTAGTAGAAAATAATGTTTTATGGGGACCTGGGAACGGATTATTCTTGTTTTAATGGTTTCCTATGGGAAATTAATGTTTGGAATACACACTTTTAGCCTTACACACACACACTTTCTGTGAATCAATTAAGTTCGTAAGCCAAGGTATCACTGTATATATATATATCAAGTTGATGGAAATGACTAACCTGTCCTCCGGCGGCACATGCGGCCACCAGTCCATACTGTCCTCCTTCTTTCTGCAGCCGATGTGCAACCATGGTGACCAGTCTGCATCCGGTGGCGCCGAAGGGATGACCCAATGAGAGGGAGCCTCCCCAGTTATTGAACTTCTCCATCGGGGGAGTTCCCACCTTGAAGGAATGTTGTGGAGATTGCAGTCAGAAAATGGACGCCGACAGGTTCGGATTTTTTACATTTAACTCATTCACTGCCAGACAATGTGCAAAAATGTGTCCACTCCAGTGCCAGGGTTTTTGTCATTTTCACTCAAATTGCAGGACCCGCAGAATAGACCCACAGAATGTTAAGTTTTAGGACAGAAATATTCAATACAGCGCGAGAAACCTTCGACCACAGATGTCAAAGTCAAGGCCCGAGGGCCAAATCTGGTCCGCCACATCATTTTTTTCGGCCCGCGAAAGCAAATCTAACTTGTGACATTCCATGATGCTTATAAAAGTCCGAACCGAAATTTAAAATTGTCCCATGTAAACGACAAAAACAGACATTATTTTTTACTTCAAATTTGAAAACTAGTTATTTCGTTGTGTACTATGTACATAATATGTGGAGATGATGAAACATTTATATGGTTTCCCAAAATTCATAACGGCCCTCAAAGGGAAAACCGAAACTACAATGTGGCCCGCGACTAATATGAGTTTGACGCCACTGCCTTAGACACTCTTCTTTCCTCAGAAAAAAAGAGAATTCCTAAATGATATGGGTCTGGAGTTATATGAGCTCGAAATGAGGGCGACTCTAGAAAATACAATGCAATACATACATATTGGTTTATATAGGGCTTTAACAACAGCTGAAGCTGAAACAAAGCGCTAACATGGACAAAAGGCAATTTCTGCCCCCTCGTGGAAGAGGAAAAAACATGCCAGTGGTCTGACCAGTGCTTTATCGGCACCCCCGCAAGAAAAAACAAAACCCGAACAAATTCGGGAATGGCGCTCTACGTCATATTCTCAATTCCCGAATAAATGTGTGAATGGCAGTGAATGAGTTACTTAAGTACTTTACTTTTGATTTCCTTCCCATGTACGTCTGGGCGAACCAATTGGAATCCATAGCTTTAAGATTTGCCATAATCTGACCCTGGAAAGCAAGGAGAGAGGCTAATCATCAGATGCGTTCAGTTGTTAACCTTTTCCCCAAACGGCTTGCGATAACTTACCGCAAACGCCTCGTGGAACTCAAACACATCAATGTCATTCATGGTCAAACCAGCACGTTCTAAGGCTTTGGGTGTCGCGTAAGTAGGCCTGAAAGAGTCGGACCATCGAATCCGGTTTAAGGAAGGAAATACTATGAAACAGGAATATATTTAAAGGACAACCGACGCCGCCGGACAAGTTGTGTCCATAATTTGTAACATCACTTCAAATGACTTCTACTGAGCATATTTTACAAAGATTAAGACTGAATATTCAGGAAGTCTTGTTTTTGAGTTGTGACGAGTCCGTATGTGACGTCACTAAAGGAACGCCCCTGACTGAGAGCGACACACAATGCATTTTGGGTACTTTGTTTGGTCTGAAAACTTTGTGTTGATCCGTGTTAATGGCAAAATTAGAAGGAAAACACATAAATAACGCGATGGTGAATCGTCTTGTGTTGCACCAAGACTACTATTTGATACTAGTTGACACAAATTCCCAGCACACAAATCAGCCCATTTCCAACGGAGCTCGGGCGCCATCTTGTGCATTTTCTGGGACGCTACATTGGAGTCCTGACGGCTCGAATTGATACGGAAGGACTTCTTTGATCAATTGCAAACATTTATGTTTTCCTCTTCAGAACTATTTGAATCATATTCAGAACCGGATGAGTAACAAGAAAGCATCTTCTCCGAATCTGAAGCCATTGTTTTGATTCTAGAGCAAGGCAAGACGTCCTGGCGTGACATCACGAACAAGGGGGCGGGACCTTCTGAAACTCGCCATTTCCGGGGTCATTTTGAAGTAGTTTTGGGACACTTTAACTCATTTTTATTGGTGTTTTGCATTTGAATAAGAAATATCAGCCTGTGTATTTTGGGTATTTTAGATGCTATAAAACGTTTTTATGATGTCAGTTTGGAAACAAAAAAATGGTGCCGGTTGTCCTTTAAAAATAAAATAAAAATAAAAATCAGGGTAAGGAGGATATTCACCCCAAGAGTAGCTGATCTTTAGGGTCCTGAGACACAAAGACGAAATCTCTATCAATGAGAAATAGAAAGAATCATCAATCAAGTGTTATTTGGGGAGAAATGTCGGCTGTAGTAGTTACCTCAGGTAGGCTTTGGGCTTAAAGCCCATTGCCAAAGCTTTCTCTTCGGACATGATGAGCACAGCAGAGGCACCGTCGGTCTGAAAGCATGAACAAGCGCAACCCAGGTAAAGGAAAATTAAAAATCAATAAAATCACGAGAGCTTTTTAAAAGGCTTTACCAAAAAGGAGGAATTGGCGGCGGTGACGGTGCCGTGAGGCTTGACAAAGGCGGGTTTCAGTTTGGCCATTTGCTCCTTGGAGGATGGACGGATGCCGTTGTCCTTGGAAACGATATCACGGCCTGAAAAAAAAATATAATTATTCATTTCTTGACATATTTATATATTTATTCATTTATCTATTTATTAATGTATTTATTTATTCACCTATTTATTTATGCGATTATGTATCTATTTATGTATCTGTTTATTAATTGATTTATTCACCTATTTACGTATGTATTTATTCATCTATTTATTTATCTATTTCTTTATTCACCTATATATTTATGTATGAATGTATTTATTTATCTATGGATTTATCTATTTATTTGAGATATTTTAATGTATCTATTTATGTATGTGTTTATTTATTTATCGATGATCTATTTATCTATCCATTTATTTTTTCATTTATTCTGTTTATTAATTCATCTATTTATTTATTCACCTATTTATCAGTGTATTCCTTCATTTATGTATGTATTTATCCATCTATTTTTCCTGTATCTATTCACCAATTTATTTATGTATGTATATATTTATTTATGTATGTATTTAATCATCTATGTATTTATTTATCTACCTATTAATCTATGTATTTATGTTTGCATTTATTCTGTTTATTAATGTATTTATTTATTAATCCATTTATGTATGTATTTATTTTTGCATTTATTAATATATCTTTATTTATTCACTTATGTATGTATTTAATTATCTATGTATTTATATATCCATCTATTTATTTTTGCATTTATTCTGTTTATTCATTTAGCTATTTATTTATTCACCAATTTATTTATGTATGTATTTATGTATGTATTTAATTATGTATGTATGATTTATATATTGATTTATCTATTTATTTTTGGATTTATTGTTTATTAATTTATCCATTTATTCATTCACCTATTTATTTATTATGTATGTATTTAATTATCTATGTATTTATTTTTGCATTTATTCTGTGTATTAATGTATCTATTTATTTATGTATGTATGTCTCTATCCATCCATCCATCTATCTATTTATCTGTTTATTTTTACAAACAGGTTAAGTTCCAAAAAGGGGGCAAAGAATGACCTGGCACTTTAAAGGCGATGACATCCTCGAGCAAGCCCGCATCCTGAGCTTTTTTGGCAAACTTGTGTGATCGCAGCGCAAACTCATCTTGCTCCACTCTGGAAACGCCAAACGCCGCAGCCAAGCGGTCAGCGCTGTGGCCCATCGTTTCGGCTGTGGAGAACTCTGCGACGGCGGGCAGCTTTCGGCGCATTAAGGTAAAGAATTAATTAGTCAAGTTATCCGCAATGTACACATTTCGGTACATCGCAACTAGTGATACCGTGAGGACATACTTCGGGCGAGAGATGCGCCAGGCGGATGCTGCCGATTAAACTGAGCCTCTGGCCGAGGGTCTTTGCCTTGTTGAGCGATAGCATCGTCTTTCTCATCTTGCGACTGTGACGGATGGGAACGTCGGACATGAACTCGACTCCGCCTGCCACGACGGCGTCACACTGGCCGGCAGCAATTAGGCCTACAGCTATTAAAAGGACAGAAGTGTTCAGATTTAACATCCTGCCGATGACACTATAGGTCATAGACGCTCAGCGATACCTGAGGTCATGGCCTGGTTGGAGGAGATGCAAGCCATGGTGACTGTGTGAGCAGGGATCTTGTCGGAGAAGCCTGCACCCAACGCCGCCTGAGAACACGAGGAGGCATGACGCTCATCATCAATCCTGGAGCATATTGAAAGGTAAAACGAGCGCTTTCAAATACCTCTCTTGCCACATTGCTTGTCTTCACCTCCTGAATGACGGTTCCATAAATGATGTAGTCCACAGCATCTTTGGGCAGGCCTGTTTTGTGCAGGAGACCTCTACATGAAAAAAGACAGGAAAAACATATATGTGAATAAAAGGATTAGTGATAGAACTATATAGTGAGCAAGATGATCAATTTTCAACATATTGGGTTTTTGAAAAATTACTTCCTAAAAAAAGCCTCCTCAGTTTGACTCTCCTGAACCTTTATATTGTATATGATTTTATATTGTACAAAATAGGAGCTGAAATTGGACACAAACTTACTGTAAAGCTGCTCTAGCCAAGTCATGGGGCATCAGGTCAGCATAGCTATAAACAAAGCAAAATCAACATTAAGCTACTGAAGTCCGCTTACTCATTAAAACTATAAAGATAAATTGTTAAAATGGATATGCTTCCTTGTACAGGTGACGGGGACACTCAACAAATACGTACGTAGTTCCAGACATTAGGAACGGGGTTCGTACTCCTTCGACCAATACGATGTTCTTTACGCCAGGGCGGGCCAGTGTTTTCTTGCTTTTTGTCTGAGCTGAAACATAAACAACCGCAGATTAGCACACTGATGATAGTCGTTAGCATCATGCTTATGTTCACGCAAACAGTGGGGGGTGTCTGCACCTTGAGCCTGTAGCTGAGTCGTCATGCTGAGTGATCGTGCGGCTGAAACACAAAGACATGCCGCAAAATCAGCACTTATGGTTTAAACAGTTTGAATGAAAATAGGCAAGAGCAGTGCTTGAAATAGATCCTCCATTTGGTAGGTTGCCCTGTGTGATGTATAGTTTTGTACACCAGTTGTTGATTGGCCTACCATATTGCACAGCCCAGGAGGAGCTGACGGGGGAGCTCCGCATCGACTTCAAGAGCATGGAAGCCATAATGTGCTGCAAAACAAAGGTCAGACATACCACTTGATATTTCCATATACTGTATTGGCTGGTTATGAGAAGCTAACGTCGGTGAGCTGTTTTTCAAATTATTTGTTAGCCCGTTATAACTGCAGTTACACTTCTATTTACTTGAATGCAGGTGCAAAAAGCAAATAAATCCTGATGTCGCATGACATTTGATTGACGGTCACTCAGGCAGCCCAACCCTCATCACCCCTTCGATGACCCTTCACCTAGATTTGCGATCGTCAAGAACAAATCGGGCTCAAAAGTGATTTCAAGTTTGATTATGCGTCTCCCGTGATCAAAAGCGATTATGTGGAAACACGCAATCGTTTCGATTTTGTTCAGTGTCACAGCACTATTTTATGCATGGGATTGTTAGCTTCTTTGTAGCACTGCATTGTTCCATCGCCAGGTTTTCTTTCAAAAGATTTTTGGATGATCACATCACGTTCGAAATACTCTGTAAATACAGTTACTTTAACTAAAATAACGCAAAGTTTTTACCTGTTAAGTACTTCAAGTATGTAGTGCTTGAATGCTTCCCTGTCAGCCTTAGCCGTGCACAGCACAGATAACTACAAACCCCCTTTCCGTTTATAGGACCCAAGTTAATGTAGCTGCCCAAAAATATGCCTGAAAAAGGAAATGTTTCGAAATAATAATATGGATCTTATATGTATATTTTTTGGAATTTATACTTCACAAATAAACATTTTTATATAAATCAACATTAGTAACCCTAAAATTACTCAGTGTTGTTTTGACGAAATCATAATTAAAACATGGCGATTTATTGTGCTTCTCATCGTCTTTCTGTCACTTGACTTTCCTAAATCTCTTACGCCCTCTTCAGTTCAAATGTCTCTTTTCAGTTTCCATAAGAAGACATGGCTGCAACTCATTTTGTCAGCTCATTCTCTAGATTTCCTTCCAGAAAGTTCTTCCTTTTGCAAGGTATTTGACACATGCACACATACTATTCGACTACTTAAAATGCTGATCATACGTGATTTTTTTTATTGCGCGATCTAATGTGAACCTAGATCACTGCAACAATAATTAGAGATTACACATGGAGGTGCTGTAGTGGCTAAAACTGTTTTTGCAAACTCTTTTACAAAGCAATTGTATGTGCTTTGATTTGACGATTCCCCACAAAAAAGTTTGAAATATTACAAATGTTTTTAGCCAAAGTGTTCATAAGCCAAGGTATCACTGTACTACAATCATAAAATAACATGTTGAAAATGTGGACATTCATTTCCAACAAACGTGATTTAATTATTTTATTTTATTTTTTTGCATGACTACATAAAAGATTTGGAAATGATCCGAGGTACGTTTTAGAAAGTATATTTTTCAGGCAGTGGAAATATTTATATAAACGACTACAAACGGAAATACGGTGTGCGTTATCCAAAAAGAAAGAATGTCTGGAGTTATATGAGCTTGAAATGAGGGCGGTTGAATGTGGTCAAAGTAGAAGGCATGTTGTCGATGGCGACAAAGGAAAATTATCACCCGGCTTGGACTCGTATCGTTTGGTTCAGGTTGCTATGCGATTCCGATGCTTTTATTGTGAAAGGCTATTTAAACCGAATTGATTCATATGATGTCACATTTGTTGCAGCGGTTTTGGATTGTTGGATGTTCAGATCTTGGGCCTCCACCCTTGGATGAATTGGCTGATCTTTGTGACGTGGAGGCGGCTCAGGTGAAAGTCATGTGACAGGATGTCCTCGCTCAGTTGAACCAAGAGGCTACCGTCGATTCGCTCCCTCTGGAAAATGGCCACCGCGGCCTCCGACAAGCCGATGAAGCGCAAACAGGCCGACACTTCCTCCAATGACAGCGCGGATAAGTCAGCAGGGGGTCGCCAGGTCAAGTCGGCGGGTGCGGTTGAGCCTTCGCCCCCGCCCGTACATGTCCCGCCTCCTTCGGCGCCTCTGGAAGATTCCGGACTGTCCGTCAACTCAGGTGACGGGCAGGGTGATTGGCGGTTGAAAGGGTTCAAAGCGCCGAAAGGCGCAAAGCGATTTTGCGGCGGCGGCGGGGGTCTCAGTCGAGGCCCCGCGCCGAAGCAGTCCGCCCACGGCTCGACCCAGGTGACCTTTGCTCCCGTCGGAGGGTTGGCCGCGTTGTCGGCGGCGACGGTCGAGGCTGGCTCGGGATTGGGGGCGGGACACTCGGTCCAGGAACACGGGTAACAGTACGGGGAAGTATCTGGAGAGGGCGAGCAGCTGAAAAACCACAAGAGGAAACGCATTTCAGTCAGCACGAATCAAAAATGTCCATAAATACTTTTATTTTGGAGGTTATTTCCTGTGAGATACTTTAGTAAGAAGCGGAACCCCCCAGGAGATAATAAGAAAATTGAAGGCTGTATTTTCACTGCCATTCCCGAATGTATTCGGGAATATGACATAGAACGCCATTCCCGAATTTGTTGTTTTCTTGCTGAGGTGCCGATAAAGCGCTGGTCAGACCTCTGCCAATGTTTTTCTCCTTCCACGAGGGGGCAGCATTTCCCTTTTGTCCATGTTAGCGCTTTGTTACAGCATCAGCCGGTGTTAAAGCGCTCGCTAGCTCTCTATTAGCTACGTGGCTGGCTGGCTATCTACTTGCTATGTATTGGCTATCTGGCTGTCTCGCTAGTTATCTATTAGCTATATAGCTATCTAGGCGGATAGCTATCTATTAGCTAGCTAGCTCGCTTTCTATCTTTTTGAGTTACTTCCGGGTTGAGTGAACGCTGCCGCGTGTGGCTGCCGCTGCTCACCCACAGAAAAACTGTAAAGTAAACTGAGATGTATGTATTGCATTGTATTTTGGACATCCGCCCCCATTTCAAGCTCAGATAACTCCAGATCCATATAACTTGGATGTACCTTTAGTTGTCTTGCGGGGGAGAAATTTACATTTCACAGCAGCAAAGTTATGAAAGGGAAAGGAAAGGAAGAAGTAGAAAAACAAAATAAAGGAAATAACTGCATAATTAAGTCTGTTTTTCTGAAAGAAGAGGGTCTAATGTTTCTTTACGCTGCATTGGAGGTTTATGTAGTCCTAAAAACTCAATATTTTGTGAATATTTTGTGGGTCCTGGAATTTGAGTGGCAATGACAAAAACCCTGGCACTGGAGTGGACACATATCTGCGCATCATCTGGCAGTGAATGAGTTAATTTATCCACTTTTTTTTAAAGAGGAAGTCACATGAAATTTTTCAATGACTTGTTACCACCGATTGACTCCCTCTACAGCACCGGTGTCAAAATCAAAGCTCGGGGGCCAAATCTGGTCCGCCACCTTATTTTTTTCGGCCCGCTAAGACAAAACAAACTTGATTCTTGCTAAAGTCCGAACCAAAAATTGAAAATTGTCGTATGTAAACCATTTTTTTACTTTAAAATTGAAAACTAGTTATTCATTAATTTGTTGTACGCGCTATAAATAATATGTGGAGTTGATGAAACGTTCTAATGGCTTCCCTAAATTCATAACAGCCCCTAAAAAAAGGCAACTAACTCTACCTATCCTGCAGTCCTGAGGAGTAGAAAGAAAGATGAGATCTGGGGCAAGTGGACGACTCGGTGAACCGAGGAGGGACTGGAGGACTGTGAGCCGACGTGGAGATGGCGATGGCGATGGAGGCCATTTTAGAGCCGCGAGGAGGAACTGGAGGAGCAATCAAGTAGCGACATTCCTCTCTCACCTACAAAAATACATAAACATGAGAAATGAGAACCGCAGCTGGTTGGTAAAGAGCAAACTTGAGTCACCTTTATCCTTTTGACCAAAAAAATGGTAACCAAGCTTAAGCCAGGCAATGATTACCGTATTTTGCGGTGTATAAGGTGCACCCAAAAGCCTTGATTTTCTTCAAAAGATGATCCTGTGCTTTATACGCCAGTGCGCCTTATATGTGAAGTAATATTCCATCTCTCCCTGTAGAAGAAGTCTTGCGTAACCGCAGTCTCTACTGTAACGCCTTATAATACGGTGTTCCTTATATTTGGAAACTTTTATATATTTATATATTATATTTAGATACTTTTTTTTCCTTTATAGAAAGGTGCGCCTTATAGTCCGGTGCACCTTATATATGGAAAAAGTTTGAAAATACACCATTCATTGGGGGTGCGCCTTATATTCTGGTGCGCCTTATACATTGGAAAATACTGTATTTTTTTTTTTACATTCGCTCTTTGTATAACGCACACCGTTTTACCCTTTGTAGTCGTTTGTAAATCTGCGCCTTATAATCCGGTGCGCCTTATACACTGGAAAATACAGTACTTTATTTTCTTAACATTCTTTCTTTGGATAACGCACACCGTTTGTCCATTTGTAGTCGTTTGTGAATATGCGACTTATACTGTGGTGCGCCTTATACACCGGAAAATACGGTAGTTAATTATTGTTATTATTATTAAAATTATCTCTTTGGATAAGGTACACCATTTTACTGTTTGTAGTTGTTTGTAAATCTGCGCCTTATACTCCGGTGCGCCTTATACTCCGGAAAATACTGTATTATTGTTTTTAAAACATTCTCTCTTTGGATAACGTACACCGTTTTACCATTTGTATTCGCTTGTAAATCTGCGCCTTATACACCAGTGTACCTTATACACCGGAAAATACGGTAGTTTATCGTTATTTTTTTTCTTTTTAACATTCTGTCTTTGGATAACGCACACCGTTTTTCCGTTTGTAGTCGTTTGTAAATCTGCGGCTTGTACTCCGGTGCGCCTTATACACCGGAAAATACGGTAGTTTATTATTATTATTATTATTATTATTATTTAACATTCTCTCTTTGCATAACGCATACCGTTTTACCATTTGTAGTCGTTTGTATATCTGCGCCTTATACTCCGGTGCGCCTTATACACAGAAAATACGGTAGTTTATTATTATAATTATCATTTTTAACATTCTGTCTTTGCATAACGCACACCAGTTTTTCCATTTGTAGTCATTTGTAAATCTGCGGCTTGTACTCCGGTGCGCCTTATACACCGGAAAATACGGTAGTTTATTATTACTACAGTAAAGTCTCGTTATATCGATATTCAAGGGAGTCCGAAAAAATATCGATATAACCGGGACTATCGATATATCCGATATCGATATAATGAGACTTTATTGTATTATCATTTTGACCATTCTCTCTATGCATAACGCACACCGTTTTACCATTTGTAGTCGTTTGTATATCTGCGCCTTATACTCCGGTGCACATACATTAAAACAGTGTTTTGAAAAAAATGACAAATAATTCCTAAGCCTCATCCCTGACTCTGTTTACCCAGAAGAACATGTTGCGGGAGGAACTCACGGCGTCGGATTTTGGCGGGACGGGCGGCGGAGCGCTCACTGTTGTCACCACGGTCCCGTCCATCGAGGACGAGGAATGGAAGGAAATCAAGTTGGCTTCCTTTCCGAGGCCGTCCGCATTCGGACTGCTCCAAAGTTCCTCGTAAGGTATCTCCTCGCCGCTCCTCGTTTCCGTCTCTGTCCACTCCGGGGTCACATATTCCCTCTCCTCGCCCGGTCCTTCCCCGAGCTGGACCCCGAGAGAGTCCCCGCAGACCCCGCCCCCGTAGTTGCACATCGATAGCCGCCGCAGGGCCGGCGCCGAGGAGTCCCGCGCCGAAACGCACGAGCGTCGCGGGCTAGCGCACTCCTCCGCCACGCACTCCAACTCGGGACGGGTTTCCCTCACGGCTCGGGAGTAGGCGTCGGGATCGAAGGCGTGGCGGAAAAACAAACCCTGGGCGGCCGCCGCGGGCGCGGACGCCTCGGCCACGTCGAAACGGGGCATGCAGCGTAGCAACAGGAAGTGGGAGGGCGCCACTTCCTGTCGGCGAAGGACCATGCAGAGCACCACCGTCTTGCTGACGATGTTGAGTAGTTTGAAGCGGTGGCCTTCTCGGACGGCGTGGCGGTCGTAGGGGTTTTGCGGCGGGCGCGACGGCACCGACACGTTGACGGGAAGGCGCACCCGTTCGATGATGCTGCGCACCGTGTGCTCGCCTCCCAGCATGCTTTGCTCCAATGGCGAACGCGTGCAAAAGCGTCCGCGGCAGGCAAACGGCAAGCTGACGCTTTGGTTGGTGCGATGGTTCATGCAAACCAGGCAGGGCGTTTTACCTGTCGCCAAAGAAAACAAGACAAACGCCATTTTGGACACGTCCACTAAAAACAATACAATACAATGTATAATCTTAATAATAATAATACATGTCATTTATAAGCTTTCAAAACTGTCAAGGTCACTTTACAGTCACAGGGTACGTTTTCCTGCGGGTGAGCAGCGGCAGCCACACGCGCCAGCGTTCACTCAACCCGGAAGTAACTCAAATAGATAGAAAACTAGCTAGCCAGCTAGCAAATAGATAGCTAATAGCTAGCTAGCTAGTTAGCTAATAGATGGCTAGCTAGATACTACTACGACTACTACTACTACTAATAATCTTACTTCGAGGAGTCTTTCCCAGGCGTCTTAAAAGCGCGCTCAATCCTGTTTTTTCCTTGTTCGGCGTAGCGCAAAGAAGCTCCGCCTTCCCCATGAGCGACAGCTCATCTCCAGCCTGCAGAGTAAAGCTGTAGGGCTCGCTGTCCTCGCTGAACTCCCCCGAAACCACCTGCGTGCGTGACATTAAAGGCCATCAAAAGAATCGAAGCGTATGTGGAGGTTTCGCGGCTTGGAAATGAAGCGGATTTCTGTGAGATGTGAGACAATCTCGTTTCGTCAATGGATGCTACAGCTTCATGTTTGCTTTCAACAGACGTGCACATTTCACCATGATGTCTCTCATCCACTGGTGAAAAGGACGCTTTGATCCTCTCCTCTTTCATCTCGAACTGCTTCATGTCACAAAGAGGGTACAGCAAGTGCTGAAGAATGAATGACTGTGTGTCTTTGTGTCTCAATATTATCTTGTTGTTTTGTTTTGTTTATTTTTTTACTTCAAGATGGCGCTACCAGAGTGTCTGCCTTTACAGCAGCTCCTGTATTTTGTTTTTCTACTTCTTCCTTTTCTTTCCTCTTAACTTTCATCACTTTGCTGTTATGCACTGTAAATCATGTGTGTTGTCATATTATCTTGTTGGTTTTTTTTTTATTCCAAGATGGCGCCCGCCAGAGTGGCTGCCTTTACAGCAGCTCCTGTATTTTATTTGTCTACTTCTTCCTTTTCTTTCCAGCATCTCGTGCTTCGAAAATATTTTGGTCACCTAGTGTCAAGAATGTCTAAAATCTGCACATTCTTCCAAAGAAGCGACGAGGCATGAACCTTGATGCTGAAAGCGATTGTTTCCATGACAAAGACTCGGTCGGGGAACACTCCCGCCACTTCCTCCACGCTAGAGAAATATTGGACGGGATCCCTGATGTCTCTGTCTTCGTCCAACAATTTGAACTTTCCTGCGGGGACACGACAGCGACGTAAAGAGTTAAAAAAAAAAAAAAAAAGGAGATCAAATCAATTGGAATCGAAGGTGAGAATTGTTTTTTTTTTTTGTTTCATTTGATTGACAGCATTCTTCTTGGTCTTAACAAAAACACATCTGTCGCGCACAGAGTTGAAAATGACGGGAGAATAAAGACACTTCGGTGACCTCTGACCTGGCACCGGTTCACCAGCCGAATGGAGAGTGGACGGGGTCGCCACGGCAACCGGTAAAGGACCTCTATTCTCACGCTGAGCAGAGACACATCACCATGGAGACACCTACACACACACACACAACCCCTGCTGCCTTTCTTTCACTTCCTCGACCCCCCCCCCCACTAACCCGTAAATCTTTCCCACTCGGTGATGCGAAGAAAGCTAGTAACTCTAGTTTGTTTACGTTTGTTGACTGTTACTTTTTTTAGTGCAATTCTCTTGACCCCGAGTGACCCCATCGACCCCAAAGAAGAGTTTAAGGTGTGATAACTCCTTCAAGTACGGGTAAATCTGAATTCTGGGTGGGTGTTGTTTTGAATCCCGACAACCTTCAAAGTGAGACAGTGATGCCATTTTTTTTTTTTTTTGGTTGGAAAGCCAGCGCAGAATACCAAACTCCAGCTTCTTGTTTGCCAGTAAGCCCCTCCTTCATTCTTCCCCGAATCCCCCACCCCCCAACCCGACAATCTCGAGCCAAATTTCAATCCCGACACCCCCTCGCTCGCCGACGAGGGTTCAATGTGACAATTGGGAATTCCACAAATTCAACAGGTTGGAAATATGGAATACTGGCTCTTTATTTTTGCTTCTGTGTGCATTTTATTAACTCTATAATCTATTTCTGTTCAGGTCCCGGAAGGAAAATTCCTGTCAAATGGAAATCTATCTATATCTATCTATCTATCTATCTATCTATCTATCTATCTATCTATCTATCTATCTATCTATCTATCTATCTATCTATCTATCTATCTATCTATCTATCTATCTATCTATCTATCTATCTATCTATCTATCTATCATTATTAACTCATTCACTGCCAGACATATGCAAAAATATGTCCACTCCAGTGCCACATGTTTGTGTAAATAATAACTATATTTTTATACTTGTTTGTAGTTCTGTGAAGGTGGTGTAAAAGCACATTCAAGAATTAACCATCAGTACAAAGAACCGGAGTCCTCTGTTTGGAATGGAAACACGCTCATATTTTTCTGTTTGGTTCATTATGGGGGCCTGTTATGGTTTTTGCTTAGCAATGCAATTCATATTTTTAACCGTAAAAGCATTCGGACTGGCTATCAATCGGCTCATTCAGATTTTCTGTCTTCTCCAAATCGGTCATCGCTTTAGGAGGAGGCGAGAGGAGCATCCTGTTGTGTATCCCCTTGTGGGGTGAGTACCTATATTACTCTCCTCCAAAGCATATTTGGACTTCCTGGATGAAGTCATCACACAAGCATGAGCTCATCTGTTGTGCCAGTGGCTTGTGATTCATCACCTTCCTTTACTTGGCCTCCTTTTTCATTAAAAAAAAGGAAGCCAAGAAGGCGGACGTGGTTATGAGGGTGACATCAGCGCGCCTCCATCAGTCGAGGAAGCAATGAAAAGTAGGCATAAAGCTCGAGTTACGCAGCGATATGAGACGACGGGATTGCGGGGTTGAGCTTCGGTGACGTCAGAACTGAGCAGAATCACAACCCACGTCCACCATTTGCAGTCAATGTGTATGTGTGTGTGCTTACGTACAGATTCCCCCTCTCCTTCTCACCTTGATATTGTAGAGGGATGTCAATCTTGGGCCCGATGACGTAATGGCCTTCTTCTAAACTATGAGCGGTCACTGTGGTCCATTGACGGCAGGAGTGGAGTAGAACCACGTCATCCTCTGACAGACCATCAACGCATTCGCCTGAAAAAAAAACACACACACACACACACACACACACACACACACACACACACACACACACACACACACAAAAAACACACATCCAACAGCATAAATATGATATTTTTTTTAACCAAAATGCATATGCATATGTGGCACTGTCGCGGCTTGGAATTGACGCGAATTTACGTGAGACTGGAGATCTCTTTTCGTCAATGGATGCTAAAGCTGCGTGTTTGCTTTCAACGTTTAGCTTGTAGCAGACGTGCACATTCCACCATGATGTGCCTGATCCACTGCTGAAAAGGACGCTTTGATCCTCTCCTCTTTCAGGATTGTTCACTGTTCAGGGTTGCAGGTGGGAAACCGTAAAATGCCTGACTCACGATTTGCAGTCTAACTGGCTATCTATTAGCTAGCTGGCTAGCTCGATCTCTATTAGGTATTTATAGGCTAGCTCATCTCGCTATCTAGCTGGCTACCTTGCTACATATCTATTTAATAAATATTTGCTAACTAGCTATCTAGCTGGCTACCTAAATAGCTATCTATGTGCTATATATATGCTATCTAGCTAGCTGTCTATTAGTTATCCATTAGCCAGCTAGCTAACTTTCTAACTACAGTATTGGAGTTATCGCTGGCGCATGTGGCTGCCGCTGCTCACCCACAGAAAAAAACTTATCCTGTGACTGTAAAGTGACCTTGAGAATTTTGAAAGCCGCTTATAAATGAAATGTATTATTATTATTATAATAAGATAGATGTTAATTTGTCAAATACCCCATCGGCATGATGATAAATATGAAATGGAAATAGCGGCTGTTCATCTGAATATGATTTAATAGCATTTAAATTGTCAAGCTTACGGAATCGCAGGCAGTTTAAATGGAGGAAGTTTCTCATCTACGCAAAGCTTTGCGCATCTTTAGTATTCAGCGCAACCGCCGACACGTTACATCATTTACATATGAAAAGAATTGAACGGCACTTCAGCAGCACAAACAGACACTTTGTGGCTTTCCCGGAGAAGCTCTGGACCAGAACAACTTGGACAGAGCATCCACACCGCGCTCGTTCCCAAAGTCAAGCCACCCGAAGTGTAAGGCAAACACATTCACTTCGGAAACAAGCAAAGTATGTTGCAAGAAACGTATAGACGACTTTTATTCATCTCCTTTACAAATGCCTGGTTTAGGATTAACTCTGTAGAAGCAAAGAACGCAGACTGTCACTACGTCCAACAAAAAAGAAATGAATGACATAAAACGGAAATGCGTTTCATTTTTCAAAATAAATGTCTCTTATGACGCCTATTTGAATCATTTTCCCATTGACGACAAGCGTGTTCATATGAACACAGATTAATTCATTTTAAATGCATTAATGTTGGTTCTTGCCACATTAATTATTGTCCATTATATGGAATTATATTATATTTAATTGCATACCCCATTTTAGACTCTCTTTTGATTGTTTTTTAATTAATTTAGCTATATTTGGCATACATTGGTTAATTGTTCGTGCGTTAAGTATGACACAAACAAGGAACATTTATAAAATAGAATCTGTCTAAAATAAAATCGTTTGAACGGCGATTTATGTTGGTGTCTCTACCGGAAACGGAAAATATTTACGCAAACTTGCCGTAATTAAAAACCCAGAGAGTTAAACTTCGCACGTTTTCTGCGTAATTTCACCAAAGTAAACATCATATGTACACTTGGCATTCTTTAAGTATGTCATATTTCGTCTTTCTCCTTGCCTAATTTAAATTATGCTTGTTTTTCTTACTTTAACGACAGGAAATTGTGGAAGTACCCGCAACCTCCAAGTGATGTTTCCTGAACGAAGTACCACCTGCGTGCCTATCAAATTCTCTTACCGTGGGCCAAGCGGACCAAAGTGGGCAGACGGAACTTGCTGACCACCGCGTCCAACGGCAGCGCGAGCGGGCTCCAGGAGATCTCCGACAGGCTCGCCGACAACTTCTCCATCCTTCCGGGTCATCACTGTGCCGGAGATGAGGAGGAGGCTTCAGATCTCGGATGTTTGAATGAAGGTGAGGAGGATGGAAGTGAGGGTGACGGGCTGGTCGTCAAGAGTTTCGCCATGTTTGAATGTGGGGGGGAAAAAAAGAGCTGCGGATTGTGTGCGCCAGCTGAAGGGGGGGGGGGGCAGAGACCCTTTTCCACCTCCCCCAACTCACACGCTTCAGTAACGCAGTGCTGTGAGTATCAAAGCCTAATTTAAATAATTCTTGGTCCAAAAAAATATTTGAACTAACACCATAATTGGCAGAATAGCTTGCATCTCTGTTATTGTTATGCATACTCATCGATAGTTATTACAGTTTTTGGAGTAATTTATGTAGTGTTTATCTGACTTCCGCGACCTTTTTTTGTTGTGCTTTGTATATACAAGGTTTATCAAATTGTCCAGACACTTTTCTTTATTGATCCAAAAACGAAAAACGTCATTCATGAAAACAGACAAAAAAAATGTTCACTGACAACTTTATTAGTTACATATTAACAAGATGTCTGACGTGAATAGGGGTGGGGCAACTTTACAGCAGGAGGGGTTGGTCACAAGTGTATAAACCCTAATGTGCTGGTTCTGCAAAAAGAAATATTGAGGGAGAAATTGAATTAATGCATGAAAAATACTTTTAAAAATTGCACCAAAATACGTCGTTGGATTCATTTTTATGACACTGACATCAAGAGGACAATTCATGTAACTGCACACTACTTGAGAAAAAAAAAACAACCAAAATGTCAGTTTATAAAAGTGCACTCACCAAAATAGACCACAAAAATCACATTTTGCTAAAGTGAAATTAGACGAAATTATACTTACTACTTTTCACTGCTTTCTTGCCTGAAATGAAAGAAAATGAAGTTAATCACTAATTCACAGAATGTATTTGAAGGCATCATCTTATCAGGTGTGATAATGACCCTGATCATTTCAGTCAGGTGCGTTACACCAGGAAGAGATGGAAAACATGCAGGAAAGTAGCCGTCAAAGATCACAGTTTGAGACCCTAAATCTCTTAAGATTAATGCAAAGCTTCTTTCAGTAGATTTTATTACATTTCAAGGGGTTCGCATCTACAATATTATGTAAGTATGTACAATTGTATTTCTATGTACGTCCTCCTCCCAACACATGACTTACACAGCCTGCAAAAAAAAAAATCCAGCGCTTAGTTTGGCATGCACGTTTCCCCTCAACAATAAAATCTTGACCCACCTCCATAAGAGACTTTGTAGTAGAGGTACGTCATGATGCCAACACCGACCCACAATTCTTGATAGGCCTTAGTGTAGTAAGGGCTCATTTTAGCCCACCAATTTGCAAACATGCGTCCAGCCATCTGCAAGAGGAAGCAACAACAGAAACGTTGTTACCTTTATAAACTTATGTATGTATCAAAATAGAGCACTTTATCACACAATGCTATTTGAATTTAAGCAATATAAATTACCACGTGAGAATGATGTAGGCATGCAAATCAATTTAGACTTTACATCTGTTTTTGCAGCATAGCGGATACTAGCGATACTAGCTGTAGGCTAACAAGACGAGCTAACCGATCGCGCTAATAAATACAAAACGACTTCGATTACGATGATTTTGCTTCAAAATAAACGTTAAGCACCAACGCAATCCACGACTAAAAGAGTAACAATATTAAAATGACACCTTTGTGTTTGTCACGGAGCAGAAGCAAGGTCAAGCTAGCAGCAGTGGTCTGACGTCAAAGTCGTGTTGGTAAAGCTTCTTCTACTACGAATAACGTAGTTTACCTCTTGACTTTGTTTGCCGTCCGCCATCTGGCGGACAATTTACCGAATAACACCGAACCCGATTTACACAGTAATGCCTAAATCTGTGTATTTTCTGTGATAACAAGAAATTCCACAACGAGTAGATAGACACATTCTGTTATTGTTTTCCTCTAAATTATTTGCTATTAATAGTATGTTTGTGTTTGAAAAGAGCGATCATTCACATAGACAGACAATGACTCATTCACGAGCAAAACGGCTTCACCTGCATTCGCCCAACTTAGTTGTATATGACAATCATAATATGGGGTTTAAAGTTCTTTAAAATGTTTCGATGAGATTGCAATTATGCTTTGACAACCTAACGGATGTACAAGCAATCCATGTATAACTTTTATTGTCGGGGTTATTAATCCAATAAAGGCATTTTGACATTTGAACAAATTTAAATTTAATGGCACACTACCAAACGCAAAGACCGCAACAAGTTTATTGTATCACAATGGTAATTGTATATGTAAAGGATAAGGAATAACCAAAATGGATGTCTTAAAATAGTGAATTTCAACTCCATTCAAGAAACTCTGAACTAGTCACGTTCTCACAAACACTAATGAACGGTTGGTCGGAAAAGATGTGTAGCGTGGCAGGTTTAACTTGTTTCTTGAACTTGTGTTTCTCCCCGGCCACAAAAAGCGTGTGCATGTGAACGCCCAAAGTCTTTATTTCAACATGTTCACGCCTGCATGTGTGTTATTGGAGACTCCAGAAAGTGTTTTAGCATTTGGTGTCATGTTTGCATTGCTGCTAAGAATGGGAACGAGAAATTTGGAAATACACCAGCGATGGTATTTTAATTTGTTTTTTTTTTTTTACCAGTATAGCAGGTACACAGTACAGTACGCCCTAAATAGACTATAAAGTATTTGTGCGCTTTGTACTCGAATTGCACGACAGCTAAAATATAGAACAATAATAATAATAATAATAATAATAATAATAATAATACATTGAATTTCTAAGCGCCTTTCAAAACTCTCAAGGAAGCTGGCCATCTGGCTATCTATTGGCTATCTATCCAGCTGGTTAGCTATCTATTAGCTGGCTAGTTAGCTGGCTATCTATTAGCTGTATGGCTATCTGTTAACTATCTAGCTGGCTATCTATTAGCTCTCTATCCGATTGGCAAGCTAATGGCTGGCTATCTATTAGCCTTCTATCCGGCTGGCAAGCTAATGGCTGGCTATCTTTGAGCTATCTAGATAGCTGGCTATCTATCCATTCAGCTACCTATCTATTAGCTAGCTAGTTATCTGGCTATCTATTATCTAGCTGGCTATCTATTGGCTATCTGTTAGCTATCTAGGTTGCTGCCTGGCTATCTGTTGGCTATCTATCCAGCTAGCTAGCTATCTTTTAGCTGGCTCGCTGGCTATATTTTAGCTGTTTTTTATTCATTTGAGTTATTCCGGGTTGAGTGAACGCTGGCGCGTGTGGCTACCACTGCTCACCCACAGAAAAACTTGAAAACTGTAAAGTGACCTTGGGAGTTTTGCAAGGCGCTTCTAAATGAAATGTATTATTATTATTATTATTATTAGTAGTAGTAGTAGTAGTAGTAGTATTAGTAGTAGTAGTCGTAGTAGTAGTATTTTATTATTATTATTATCAGAGACATCCCAAGTCCCCCCAAAAAAACAACAAAAAGCCAAAGCAACATAAGTGAAAGCTTTGAAGAGACACATGAAGCAGTGTCAAGAAAGTGAATGGGGCAGCGCTTTATTGTGTCATATATGGGTGTGTTCCCACGGATCTGTAGTTTCTATTTTTCCCTTATTTATTTCCACTTGCTCACTAAGGAGTGTCTGTTTGTTGCTTATAATCATTGTGGATATGCCCGATCTCCTATGCAGGTATGTTTTATTAACCTCACACGGTTCAAAAGTGCCTGATTTGTTTGTGTAATCATTTCTCGCAGCTAGATTCAAAGGGAAAATGACAACTTTAAAGGACAACCGACGCCTCCCGACAAGTTGTGTCCATAATTTGTAAAATCACTTCAAATGACGTCTACTCCGCTTATTTTACAACGATTCCACCGCATATAGCTATATTTTACCTTTTAAGACTGCCGCTGAATATTCAGGAAGTCTTGTTTTCGAGTTGGTGACGATTCCTGATGTGATGTCACGCCAGGAACGCCCCTAACCGAGAAAGCGACACACGATGCATTTTGCGGTACTTTGTTTGGTCTTAAAACTTTGTGTTGATGGCAAAATTAGAAGGAAAACACAAATAACGCAATGGTGAATCGTTGTGTGTTGCACCATGACTACTATTTGATACTAGTTGACACAGATTCCCAACAGACAAATCAGCCCATTTCCAACGGAGCTTGGGCGCCATCTTGTGCATTTTCTGGCAAGCTACATTGCTGTCATTGACGGCTCAATTTGATATGGGAGGACTTCTTTAATCGATTGCAAACATGTATGCTTTCCTCTTCAGAACTATTTGAATCATATTCATAACTGGATGAGTAACAAGAAAGCATCTTCTCCGAATTTGAAGCTATTGTTTTGATTCTAGAGCATGGCGAAGACGTCCTGGCGTGACATCGCGAATAAGGGGGCGGGACCTTCTGAAACTCGCCATTTCCGGGGTCATTTTGAAGTAGTTTTGGGACACTTTAACTCATTTTTATTGGTGTTTTGCATTTGACTAATAATATCAGCCTGCGTATTTTGGGTATTTTAGATGCTATAAAACGTTTTTCTGATGTCAGTTAGGAAACAACAAAAAAATGGTGTCGGTTGTCCTTTAAGAACAGAGCCGTCATGTCTGCTAGCAAGCATTTGAAGGAGACGATCCGAAACGGGAAATTCAACACTGGAGTCAGTGTTGCAGAAAGTTCGACCTCATCCGGGGGTGTAAAAAAAATGTTCTGTACAATTTGTCGGAAAGGAATTTTGGTGTGATCGCTGCTGCCCAGATTGAGGCGACGGAGCAAA
The DNA here is from genome assembly GCF_051943395.1 of Hippocampus bargibanti. Lineage (NCBI taxonomy): Eukaryota > Metazoa > Chordata > Actinopteri > Syngnathiformes > Syngnathidae > Hippocampus > Hippocampus bargibanti. The sequence goes on from NC_142752.1 coordinate 2,942,140, forward strand.
AGCAGTTTGAGGAGCAAGATAGGAAAGGTGGAGAAGAGCATGCGCACGATTCCTCCCTGGCTGGGTAACGAAATGGGTTCAGCAAAGCACCAGGTTAGTTTATTATTATTATTATTTTGGTTGACAGAACTGCGTCCTTAAAAGTATTTAATTTTATCACATGAGAAAAGAAAATATTACATTGTTTATTTGCATTAAATAACATTCACTGCCAGACTTGTGCAAAAATAATAAATTTAACTTCGAAGCGCCTTTCAAAACTCTCAAGGACACTTTACAGTCACTGGATAATAACTTTTTTTTGTGAGGGTGAGCAGCAGTAGCCATTCGCACCAGCGTTCACTCTACCCAGAAGTAACACAGCAGCAAAGTTATGAAATGAAGAGGAAAGGAAAGAAAGAAGTAGAAAAACAAAATACAGGAGCTGCTGGAAAGGCAGCCACTGTCACGGCGCCATCTTGAAGTTAAAAAAAAAACGAAATAACAAATAATATGACAGCACAAAGACACAGAGAGTCATTCATTCTTCAGCACTTTCTGTACCCTCTTTGTGACATGAAGCAGTCCTAGATGTGTGTCAGGCCAATGCCAGTGTTTTTGTCATTTTCACTCAAATTGCAGTACCCACAGAATATTGAATTTTAGGACTGTATAAACATTCAATGCAGTGTTAGAAACCTTAGATTATCTTCTTTCAACAGAAATAAAGTTAATTGCTAAGTTATATAGTTCTGGAGTTATATAAGCTTGAAATCAGGGCAATTGTACAAAATAACATACAATACATACATATTGGTTTATATAACCCTTTAACAACAGCTGAAGCTATAGCAAAGCGCTAACATGGTAAAAAGGGATGTGCTGCCAACTTGTGGAAGGTAAAAAACATTGCCAGAGGTCTGACCAGCGCTTTATCGCCACCCCGGCAAGAAAAACAAAAACCCAAAAAAAAAATCAGGAATGCCAGTGAATGAGTTAAGATAAAAAAAAAACAATAAATGTATGTTTCCTGAAGTACTTTTTTTCCATTTTTATTTATTAATTATCCTCTCTCCTTGCCCCCATTTTTCATTTTTATCTTCAACCCCAAAAGGAGCTCACGAACGATCTGTCCGATCAGAAAGTTAACTTAAAGGGCATCCTGGACGGCGCCCTAGAGCGAGATACTAAAATTCCAACCGATGTCGGCCAAACTCTTCAGGAATCAGCTGAAAAAAAGGTCACGTTTTCACGATAAACAACATCGTCAATCATCATTAATGATTTCCGAACCGAAATCTGTCTGTCTCTATTTCTATCTGGACTTTCTGTAGGCGGAGCAAAGTGCGTCCGTCAAAAAACTGACTAACCAAGTGACCGGGTTGATCTTTGACCTGGACCGTGTGAAATCATCTCTGGGAGAAAAGTACTCCACCGTCACTGAGGCGCAACATGCTCTCAAGGTGAGCGATGGACGACATGAAATAAGGCTAACCACTGGAAAAGGTGGTGGGCAGGGTGCGGAGGGTTTTCCGCCGTCCTCTCACAAACCCGACTTGTCATTCAAAAATACCCCCGTTATTGTTTTTCCAAGCGCGGGTGGGACGAATTGGACTCGTGTCACAGTCGTTTGATGCTCCTGGAAAGCGAAGTGCAGGATCTCGCCGAGGAACAATCGGAAGGAGCTCACCTGTTGATGGATCAGCTGACGCGGCCGATGCAGCTTTACCAAGACGCGGTGCAGACGGCCGAGCATCGCACAGCTTTCCTCAGCAAGGTTGGGCAGGCGCCATCTGTGATATGACTAGAATGACTCAAATAATTTTGCGCCATCCATCTTCTAGATCCCGGCCTCTCTTCAAGAATTTGAGGACCTCCTGTGCGGCGCCACCTGTTGGTTCGATGAAGCCCAGGCATGGCTGAGCACTACTTGCTCTTTGCCGCCATCCAAAGGCCTTCAGAATCATACAAAGTCCCTCCAGGTTAGTGATTAGCATTTATTTCGCAAATGTTATCATATGCTAGGTTTACAACAATTGATGAATAACTAGTTTTTTTTAAAATTTGAAGTCAAAAATAATGTTTACATACGACAATTTGAAATTATGGTTTGGACTTTAGCAAGCATCATGGAAATTGACATGCTTGATTTGCTTTCGCGGGCCGAATATAATGATGTGGTGGGCCAGAGTTGGCCCCCGGGCCTTGACTTTGACACCTGTGATGTCAGGGATTAGCCGGATAGCTAAATAGAAAGCTTGTTTGTTAGCTAGCTCAGTAGATACACATGACATTTCACAAGTTTGATTTGCTTTGATGGGCCGAATAAAATGTTGTGATGGGCCAGATTTGGCCCCCGGGCCGTGACTTTGACACCTGTGATGTCAGGGATTAGCCGGATAGCTAAATAGAAAGCTTGTTTGCTAGCTAGCTCAGTAGATACACATGACATTTCACAAGTTTGATTTGCTTTGATTGGCCGAATAAAATGTTGTGATGGGCCAGTTTTGGCCCGCGGGTCGTGACTTTGACACCTGTGATGTCAGGGATTAGCCGGATAGCTAAATAGAAAGCTTGTTTGCTAGCTATCTTGGTTGCTAGCTAGCTCAGTAGATAAGCATGACATTTCACAAGTTTGATTTGCTTTGATTGGCCGAATAAAAGGTTGTGATGGGCCAGATTTGGCCCCCGGGCCTTGACTTTGACAACTGTGATGTCAGGGATTAGCCGGCTAGCTAAATAGAAAGCTTGGTTGCTATCTAGCTTGGTTGCTAGCTAGCTCAGTAGATACGCATGACATTTCACAAGTTTGATTTGCTTTGATGGGCCGAATAAAATGTTGTGATGGGCCAGATTTGGCCCCCGTGCCGTGACTTTGACACCTTTTGCAACAAAATCGACGCATTTTTTCCCCAATTTTTTTTATTTTATTCTGGCAGCTGGTCCTGGATGACTCGGCCAGAATCAGGGATACTTTGACGAATTTCCGTCCAGTGCTCGCTGAGATTTCCGTCGTGTGCGAACTCGGCACGCAACAGGAGAGGATGGACTTAACCGAGCGACGGGTTCAAGAGATGCAAATGAGCATCCTGGAGCCGTTGGAGAAGCACATGCAGGCTGTTGAGGTACCACATGCTTTTCTTTTGTCCTTACCCGACTACAGAATTGTACATAAGACAAAAAGAAAAATATGATCTTGATTTTTTTTCCGTCACCTTTTCTCAGGTGGTGGAGGCCCTGGAAGAGGAGTTAAAAACCTTAGAGGCAAATGTCCCCAAAATCACGACCATTTTGGCCTCTTTCGACAATTCTAACATCACGCTGAAAGAACATCGTCACAACCAACAGGTAATAATAATATAAAGAAATACATAATAAAATGAAAACAAATAATATGATAATAATAACAATAATAATGATAATGACAATGAAAATAATCATGATATAAAGAAATAATAATAATTTAATTAAAATAATACAAAAATGATACAATAACATGAAGAAATAATACAATAATAATAAATAATACAATAATAATAATAATATTAAAGAAATAATACAATAAGATAATGGTAATAATAATACAAATGCCGATGATAATAATAATTATTGTCATGATAATATAAATAACATAATAAAATGAAGAAATAATAAAATAATAATATAATGATAATAATAATAATATTAACAATAATAATATAAAGAAATAATAAACTGATAAAATGAAGAAGTAATACAATAATAATAACATAAATAAAGAAATAATAAATTGATATAATGAAGTAATACAATACTATAACGATAATAATATAAAGAAATAATAAATTGAGGAAATAATACAATAATAATAATAATAATAATAATGTTAATACGAATATATAAATAAAGAAATAATAAAATAATAATATAAAGAACTGATTGCCTTTCCAGCAGCTCCTGTATTTTTTTTCTCCTTCTTTCTTTCCTTTCATAACTTTGCTGCTGTGAAATGTAAATATCTCCACTGCGAGACGAATAAAGATACATCTGATTCCGAAAGCCGAAAGGAAAATATAATAATAATCATAATAATAGTCATAATAATAATAAGAATAATAATCATAATAATAGTCATAATAATGATGATGATGACAATAATGGCATTTTTTTTCCCTCCTCCTTCACCCTGACCTTCCACGTCGCCTTTTCACTTGGACCGTGAAGGTGATCCTGGACAATGTCCACTCAATGCAGAAGACATTAGAGGACATGGAGAGCTGCGGAGGCGATTTACACCTCCCCCAGGAAACAAAGCAGGCTCTGGTGGTTTTCTCTGGAATCAAAGCGCTCGTGCAGGTGCTGACCGACTTGGAACATCTCGCCCAGGAACGAACCGTTCTCGTCGAGGTAAAAGCACCGATAATTTACCCGTGAGAATAAATGGCAGGATTCTGTTTTTTTTTTTTTTTTTTTTATGTAATATGTGTTCTCTCAACACATATTCAATGTTTGTTTTGCCCTTTTCACTTAAACCAGGAAGAGTCCAATTCGGAAGATGACCCAGATGACGACGACAGCTGTCACTCATCGTCTTCGGACACGCTAACGTGCAGTATTCCCGAGGTAGACCTTTGAACGGATGCTTTGGAAACTATTGTTGATCTCATCAGGCGAGTGTGGGAGGGCATTGTCACAAGCAGCTGCTTTCAATGGCTCACTTCCTAGTAAACACACACACACACACACACACACACACACACACACACACACACACACACACACACACACGAACTAAATGAGCCTGGCTATGCACACAGAGCTATTCCATGTTTGTGTTTTAGGACCCAGAAGACACGTCGCGTGCTTCAGGGGTGCAAAGTGATGACATCATCGATCCGGAGGCAAGGTCTGACGCCAAGGTAAACAATCCCTTCATTGGAATACAAGTAACATCTGACTTACGACCGGCGCGACTTACGACCGCCCCCGTCAGACGTTTTTTTTTTTTTTTTATTCTATGCCTGGCACCGCAACGTGCTAGCAGCCCGGCAACGTGTATGACAATTTTCAACTTACGACCATTTGACATACGACCGTTTGGTCGGAACGGAACCCGGTCGTAAGTCGGATGTTACCTGTATATGATTGCACAAAAAAAATATATATATATATGAGCAGATATGGGCTGGTTTTGTTTGATGGTGAAAATGTGCTCTGTCAAATTGACAAATCTTTAACTGAACTACAGTAAAGTCTCGTTATATCGATATCGGATATATCGATAGTCCCGGTTATATCGATACTATTTCTATGCACGCACGGAGAAAATTACATGCAAACAGGGTCGGATATATCGATAGTCCCGGTTATATCGATATTTTTTCGGACTCCCTTGAATATCGATATAACGAGACTTTACTGTATTAAGAAATTAATGTATTATTTTTTTACTCACCAGGCTTCAACCGCTGTATCTTCTACCCAATTTTGTGAACCAGTTTTTGAAGTGGACCCATCAACTAGTTCCAAATCATCCGACCCGGATTCCAAATCGTTTCATCAAGAAGATACTCCAAGTGGATTAATAAAATCACCAACGCGACGGAACACCGAAGATGCTGGTGAAGAAGAAGTTGGGGTTAAAATTGTGGCACCCCAATCTCTGATGTCGTCCAGCGTTTCTGCCGATGAAGGATGCATCACAGATGACCTTTCTGCACTTGCAAATTTTGACCCCACCGCCAATATCGTTTCCGATCAGGAAGCTTCAGGGAAGTCCATGACAACGCATCCATGTCAAGTAAGCCACTGAAAGGTTTTTAGTTGTTACTGGTCTGATCTGCAAGTTCATTTTTTTTCCAATTTTATGCCGGGAATGAAAGGAGCTAAGTGGTCCCGTCATCGGCGATTGCAAGGAGGAAAAAGATCAACACGACGACTGCAAGTCTTCCTCAATGTCCGTCATGTTCAAAAAAATCTCCTTGGACATTTTAAAAGCATTGAAAAAATACAATCAATATTTAAATCAACATCAATCAATCTTCATTCAAGATTGACCCAACAGTCCGGCGAAGTGGACGCAGAACAACAACGGTGGCGTCAGCTTCACATCCATATCTCACAGAAAGTAGAAAGCCTACAAAGACTTGAAGAGGAGCATCAAGAGTCGATTACCGATGGCAACTTTGCGACGGTGAGCAATCCCAATTGCTTTTGTTTGAAAGGGAACCCATCATGCAATGGAAATAATCAATCGTTTGCCGTATAGATACGTCTAAGATCTATAATCTATATCTGATCAGGTCCCGGAAGGAAAATTCCTGTCAAATAGTTCAACTTCAGCTGTTGTCTGGCATGCAAATGAATCCATCAGCATGCTGAGTAATATCGTATGTCCATGGGCATCAACATTTTGAAATGCCTTTAATATGTATTTAAAAAAAAAACATAATAATAATAATTATTATTTTTATTAACTCATTCACTGCCAGACATATGCAAACATGTGTCCACTCCAGTGCCAGGGTTTCAGTCATTTTCACTCGAATTCCTGGACCCACGGAATATTAAGTTTTAGGACTACATAAACAATCAATGCAGCGTAAGAAACCTTAGACTCTCTTCTATTATCAGAAAAAAAAGTTAATTCCTAAATGACATGGGTATGGAGTTATATGTGGTTGAAATCAGGGCAACTGTACAAAATAGCATACAATGCATACTGTACATAATGATTTATATAGCGTGTTAACAACAGCTGAAGCTGTAACAAAGCACTAACATGGAAAAAAGGGAAATTCTGCCCCCTCGTGGAAGGGAAAAAAACTGAATATATTCGGGAATTTGTCATTTTTAAGTTTTTATTCATTTTGTACTTTTTAATTTCTACTGTTTTATTTTTACTTTTTCTTCTTTTTTAGTTTTTACGGTTTATTTGTTATTTTTATATTTTTTAATTTAATTTTATTGTATTTTTTTCAGCCCCCTGTAAACCTGGGGTCTGCTAACCACCCGTTCATTGTGATATCTAAATAATAATAATATTAATAATATTAATAATAATAATAATTAAATACATAAGTAAAAATACTTCAAAAATACATAAAAATACATAAAAAATACATGAAAAATACACATAAAATGTTAAATAAATTAATTAATTAAAACATAAATAAATAAATAAATAATACATTTTAGAAGTTCCTTTCCATGTGAGTTCTACCTCCCAAATAGACGCATAGCTTGAGATTGACAGAGTCCGCATCCTGCAACAAGGGAGCATTACAGTGTTTATTGTTGTCAGGGTGGAGGCGGGGGTCAGCTTTTCCTGACCCATATGCCGACCCTGATCTCAGCATCAACGCACGAGCACGCTCACACTCACACTCACACTCGCATGGCGTGATTCCTAGCGCAAAGCTCCTGCCAACAGGGATCAAAGTACAGCTCAAATCTATCGCTGATCCACATTCAGAGACAGCCGGGGGGTACCAATTGGCTGCCCAACAACTCCTGAAAAATGCCATTTATCATGAAAATAGTCAGAATTTTTCGACAGACTCTTCTAAACGTTGCTTTCACTTCACTCCCTACATCCCTTCCAATGTCCCAGAACTGGTCGCAGAATCAGGATGAGATAAACTGCAAGTTGTGTGAAGTGGATGAGCTGGAAGCCCAGCTGAACAAGCCGCCGCCCGCCATGATGGATGCGTCTGAAGAAGAGCTCGTACGGGTGATTATCCACGCTCGTTTAAATATCGACATCTATTGAATTTTTCTCTTAATAATAATAATGATAATAATACATTTCATTTATAAATGCCTTTCAAAACTCAAGGACACTTTATTTAATAATAATAATAATAATAATAATAATAATAATAATAATGTAATGTAAATTTCTGCACTGCGAATCTAAAAAAGGCAAATCCAATATAATAATAATAATAATAATACATTTAATTTATGAGCGCCTTTCAAAACTATCAAGGACACTTTACAACAACAATAATAATAATAATAATAATAATAATAATACATTTCATTTATAAGCGCCTTTCAAAACTATCAAGGACACTTTACAACAATAATAATAATAATAATAATAATAATAATAATAATAATGTAAATTTCTGCACTGCGAATCTAAAAAAGGCAAATCCAATATAATAATAATAATAATAATAATAATAATAATAATACATTTCATTTATAAGCGCCTTTCAAAACTATCAAGGACACTTTACAACAATAATAATAATAATAATAATAATAATAATAATAATAATAATAATAATGTAAATTTCTGCACTGCGAATCTAAAAAAGGCAAATCCAATATAATAATAATAATAATAATAATAATAATACATTTCATTTATAAGCGCCTTTCAAAACTATCAAGGACACTTTACAACAACAACAATAATAATAATAATAATAATAATGTAATGTAAATTTCTGCACTGCGAATCTAAAAAAGGAAAATCCAATATAATAATCATAATAATAATATTTTATTTTCAAGCACCTTTTAAAGCTCTCAATGACACTTTACGGTCACAGACAAGCATAGAAAAAAAACCACATACAATAATGCAATGTTACCAAATAAATAAATAACAATTGCAAAGCGAATAAAATCTAAACTCAACCAAACTCGCCTGGAAAATGCTTTTGTTTTTTTTAAGTCATTCACTGCCAGACGATGTGTCCACTCCAGTGCCAGGGTTTTTGTCATTTTCACTCAAATTCCAAGACAAATTCCAAATTCAGTTTTAGGACTACAGAGACATTCAATGCAGCGAAACCTTAGATTCTCTTCTTTTATCAGAAAAAAAGAGTTAATCTAGCTAGCTATCTATTAGCTATATAGCTAGGTAACTACCTAGGTAGCTATTAGCTGTCTAGCTAGCTTTCTATCTATTTGAGTTGAGTGTACAGTGGTGCGTGTGGCTGCCGCTGCTCAACCACAGAAAAAAACGTATCCTGTGACTGTAACCTGACCTTTTGAGACTTTTGAAAGGCCTTATAAATGAAATTTATTATTATTCCTAAATCATATGGGTTTGGAGTTATATAAGCTTGAAATGAGGGCGGCTGTCCAAAATACAATACAATACAATACATACATATTGATTTATATAACGTTTTAACAACAGCTGAAGCGGGAGCAAAGCGCTAACATGGAAAATAGGAAATGCTGCCCCCTTGTAGATGGAGAAAAAACACTGCCAGAGGTCTGGCCAGTGCTTTATTAGCACCCAAGCATGAAAAATCAAAACCCAGAACAAATTTGGGAATGGCACTCCACGTCATGAATACATTCGGGAATTGCAGTGAATGAGTTAAGATAAAAAAATAAATTAAAAAAAAACAGGTCTTACTAGCGCTTTATCGGCACCCAAGCATGAAAATGTTCCATGTCAAATTTTCAATTCACGAATACATTTTCTAAACTTGAATTCTGCTTAAAATTAATGTTTAAAAGTGCTGAGTGTTGGTATCCAGCTGCAATGTCCCCCCCCCCACCCCCAGAGCTCAACCACCCTCCAAGTCTCCCCCCCTTTTTTTTTGCTGACTAAATGCCCTGATGGCTTTGCTTCCCTCCCCCTTTTCACCCTCAACTCCCTTTATCCTCCTCCCACCTCACCCGTGTCCCATCCACGGCCCTTTTAATCTCAACGCTCAGAAACAAACGGGGCAGAAAGTGCGTGCAAGCAAACAAGCAAGCAGGCAGCACGTTTATCACCGATTGACCGTTTTTTATGTATTTATTATTATTATTATCATTATTTACATGTCACCTTTGATGCAAATGCAGACGACGGATCTTTCTTTGCACCGTCTCGCCAGTGGATTGAAAGAATCGGCTTCAACGAAGACTGACCTGTGTCGGTTTGTAGCGGCGGCCGATTCCGCTCTTCTGGAACAGCAGCTGGAGGAACTTCACACCCAGTGGGATGAACTTTGCGTCAAGGTGAGGTCCATTTTGATGACGTCTAAAATAGCAATTAAAAAAAAAGAGTCCATTGTACATCTTTTGAAAACAAGTTGGTAAATAGTTTTCAGATGAAAAGTTTTTGATGACTTTGACATTTTCCGCCTAATCAGTTAGTTGACTGAGTGTCAAAATAAAAGCCTCTACTATCTTTTTATTTTGCCTTGGCACCGTTTGGTATTAAATTACACACTTTTTTTGTGGTTCGTTTTTAAAAAGCTGCCTGGCAATTTAATGTATTCCCTGGTTAGCATAAAAGTTAACATGTTTTTTTTTTTTTACTCCTAAAAGAGCTGCTGGGAAATTTTCAACAATAAAACGCTGATTATTTTTGTAGTCCAAGCCAAACTTTTGAGCGTTTAACAACCTGCTCGCTAACAAATCACGTGGCGCTTCTGTGGGTGAATTATTGGGGTTTTGTTTACCCCGATTGGTGCTCATGAAGGCAACACTTGTTGATCTTCCTTCCAAAGATTAAAGTTGAGTTTGTAGGTTGCATGTCAGGGGGAATCTACTGGAATGGCTCAGATGACCAGATGGCCTGGCTGGGCTCAAGTGATTCAGGGGGTTGACGTCCATTGTTGTCATTGCAAAGAATCGACTCCCCTGAAGGCCTCTTTAGGACTCAAGAGACACAAATTGTGTGTTAAAACACAACCGGGGCTTGTTTGAACGAAATAAACGCCACCTTATGTTTCGTCCATCGAGCAAAAGGTTTCTTCAGCCGTCATCTGTACTTCTAGGAAGGTGTCGGACGTTTCGCTCCTCATCCGAAGCGCTTCGTCAGCGAACTAAAGTTGTGCTGGTAACCCTACCGGACCTCTGCTCTGATAGGTCCCTGTGCCGCATCCCTGATCTGATAGGTCCCTGTTCTAAGGTTTGGGGAACAGTGGAGCAGTCCCTGATGCCATAGTCTATCTATTGTTCTATCTGGTTTTCACCCCATTAGCATGACTAAGCCTACGTGGTATCGTGTTGTAAGCGCAGAGCAGAGGTCTGGCACAGCCACCCCTATCTATTAGGGATATAGGGCCAGGGTTCCCAGCACAGCTTTAGTTCGCTGACGAAGCTTTTCGGATGAGGAGCGAAACATCCAAAGAAGTACAGATGACATCTGAATAAACCTTTTCTTCCTTTAAAAACACCCACAAAAACCTGCTTTTTCACCTCCCCTTTGCAATGTCACATTTCCATGGCCGAATGATCATTTTAATCAAACTGATAGATCCTGATTTTGATCAACAGATGTCATTACCATCAAAGATCAAAATAATCGGATACTTTTCACATGGCTATCTATTAGCTAGCTAGCTTTCTATCTTTTTGAGTTATTCCGGGTTGAGTGAACACTGGCGCATGTGGCTGCCGCTGCTCACCCACGGAAAAACTTATCCTGTGACTGTAAAGTGACCTTGAGAGTTTTGCAAGGCGCTTCTAAATGAAATGTATTATTATTATTATTATTATTATTATTATGATTCTGCGGGTGGGCGGGACCAAATACTCATTCCAAATTACCGTATGCAAAAAGCAGATCAAAGATCAGAGACACAAAAGCAATGATGCAGCGATGATGTCATGGCATCGCCGCACAAAATAATTACATAAATATTAAAAAAAAAAGACAAAAAATTGCTTTACCATGATGTCATCCCGACTCAAAGTCGCCATCGTTTTTGTAGGATGTTGCGATTGTTGTCACGCCATCAGCGTTTGACATTTCGGTTGGGGTGACATCACCTCCTCCTGCCCGCGCTTGACGTTGAGCCTGACGTTTGGTTTTTCCGCAGGTTGCCTCGCGAAAGCGGGAAATTGCCGATCGCCTCAACGCTTGGACGATCTTCAATGACAAAAACAGAGAGTTCTGCGATTGGCTCACCCGGATGGAGAGCAAAATGGCGTCTCCCGGCGACGATCTCAGCATTGAAGAAATGGTGGAAAAGTTGAAAAAGGTCATTTGGGGGTTAAATCGCTTCAATGTCATTGAAGCAAACTAGCGTGTTTTGATCACATGATTGGAATACCTGCACGGTGCATCAAAATAATTCATTTATGACTAAATATTGTTCAGAAGTGCAATATTTATGATTATTTTAGGATTGCATGGAGGAAATGAATTTGTTCAGTGAGAATAAAAGCCACTTGAAGCACCTCGGAGAGCAGCTGTTATTAGCAAGCGACGAAGCCAAACAGACCCAAGTATGCGCTTCCCTGCAAGAGGTAAACCAGAGATGGAACGACCTCTTCAGCCACATCGAGGCCAGGTGAGTACACGAACTGAATCGCCGCAGTCGACATGGCGTGACTCCATTTCACCGATGCTATTTAAAAAAAAATACAAATAAATCATTTTTAACTCATTCACTACCATTCATTGAATTCATGAATTGAAAATATGACTTAGAGCCCCATTCCCAAATCACTTCGGGTTTGTTTGGGTGCTGATAAAGCGCTGGCCAGACCTCTAGCCATGTTTTTTCCTTTCCACAAGGGGGCAGAATTTCCCTTTTTTCCACACTAGCGCTTCGTTACAGCCATAACTGTTGTTAAAACGCTACCTAAACCAATACGCATGTATTGCATTGTATTTTGGACAGCCGCCCCCATTTCAAGCTCATATAACTCCAGACCCATATCATTTAGGAATTAACTCTTTTTCTGATGGAAAAAAAATAACTAAAAAATTTGGGAATTGGCAATATAACGTAAAGCGCCATTCCGGAATTTGTTTGGGTTTTGTTTTTTCTTGCGGGGTGCTGATAAAGTGCCGGCTAGACCTTTGGCAATGTTTTTCCCTTCTATAAGGGGGCAGCATTTGCCTTTTTTTCCACGTTAGTGCTTTGTTACAGCTTCAGCTGTTGTTAAAGCGCTATTTAAACCAATGTGTATGTATAGCATTGTATTTTGGACAGCCGCCCCCATTTCAAGCTCAGATAACTCCAGACCCACATAACTTAGGAATTAACTCATTTTTTTTTTCGAAAGAAGAGAGTAACGTTTCTTACGCTGCATTGAATCTTTATGTAGTCCTAAAACTCCATATTCTGTGGGTCCTAAATATCGGAGTGACAATGACAAAAACCCTGGCACTGGAATGGACACATTTTTTTGCACGTCTGGCAGTGAATGAGTTAAAAAAAAACTACCTAATATGCACATTTGCTCTAAATTGAGCCAATCTGCCTGCTGTTTCTGGCTCTGCTTTCCAGCTGTCAGCAATCCATGACATGTAATGTTCACAAAGCAGGTTAAGCCACGCCCACCTAACCCCTCCTAATCATAAAGCAGACCCCCGTAAGACATTGTTGTGCAGGAGCAGGTGCTCCAATCTACGCACTCGTCCAACAAGAACCAAAAAAAAACTTTGCTCAAATCTCAGACATAGCCATATGTCCTTATGTCGACTACCCCCCACCCCCATTCATCCTCTATCGGGGGGAGGGTGCGCTAGGAGAATGGGAGTGGTCTGTCAGCATCAATTATATCAGTTGATCCCGATTGCACGAGAGCATTCTAAAGGGAGAGGGGGGGGGGGGGCAATTGCGCAAATATGGACGTCAACAACGACGCATTGTTTAGAACTGAAAGTAGACCAAAACATTCCTCGGTATTGTCTCGTGAGGCCGACGTATAAGCAGGCGCTCAGTGACAAGGACTGTATGCAAAATTTATACTGATATATATATAAGAGCTGTTACCCGTTTAGCTATCGAGCTATCAAGTGTGCGTACATTAACACAATGTTGTTTTTAACAAGTAGCCCAAAACTCAAGCTCTCCTGTTCAACTTTTGTCCAACGCCCAAATATCCACACTTGAGCCTGCACCCCCCCTCCCCCCCACATATTCTCCTCTTGTCCTTCTCCGACGGAGTCCTGACCCACGGGGGTTTTGTGTCTTTTGTTCAGTCTCCGCATTAAGCTTGTGGCTTTTGTTGCCCTGTCTCAAGTTACATAGGGCGAGTGAGCGCAAGAAACAATTTAGTGGACTTCGGAAGGGGAATTTACACCCACTATACCGTTGTCCTATCAATGACATTAAAGGACAACCGACACCATTTTTTTTGTGTCCGAACTGACATCAGAAAAAACGTTTCATAGCATGTAAAATACCCAAAACACGCAGGCTGATATTTTTAGTCAAATGCAAAACGCCAATAAAAATGACTTAAAGTGTCCAAAAACTATTTCAAATTGAACTGGGAAATGGCCAGTTTCAGAAGGTCCCGCCCCCTTGTTCATGATGTCACGCCAAGACGTCTTCGCCTTGCTCGAGAATCAAAACAATGGCTTCAGATTCACAGAAGATGCTTTCTTGGTACTCATCCAGTTATGAATATGATTCAAATACTTCTGAAGAGGAAAGCATAAATGTTTGCAATCGCTTAAAAAAGTACTTGCGTATCAATTCGAGCCATCAGGACTCCAATGTAGCGTCCCAGAAAATGCACAAGATGGCGCCCAAGCTCCATTGGAAATGGGCTGATTTGTCTGCTGGGAATTTGTGTCAACTAGTATCAAATAGTAGTCTTGGTGCAACACACAACGATTCACCATCGCGTTCTTGATGTTTTTTCCTTCTAATTTCGCCATCAACACGGATCAACACGAAGTTTTCAGACCAAATAAAGTACCCAAAATGCATTGTGTGTCGCTTTCTCGGTCAGGGGCGTTCCTTCAGTGACGTAACGTGAGGACTCGTCACTAACTCAAAAACAAGACTTCCGGAATATTCAGCGCGAGTCTTAAAACGTAAAATATAGCTATACGCGGTGGAATCTTTGTAAAATACACTCAGTAGAAGTCATTTTTATGTGATTTTACAAATTATGGACACAACTTGTCCGGAGGCGTCGGTTGTCCTTTAAGCCTAAAATGTCACATTCATTGCTGTGCAATGTGCAGTGTTTTAGTCATCATTGTTACTATGAATGCATACAAAGTAACTTTCAAAAATGTCATTATTTTACCCATTTTTAAGCGCTGACAACAAAAAATATGTATTATATATCTCCAATCTTTGTTTAAGTGACCCTCAGATGAGTTTAAATGGCATATTATGTCAATCCGGGGTGTGTCTGTGTGCATGTTTGAAACTTAAAACTCACCTATCTAATAGCGATCTATGAGTGAAGCCAATTTGCAGTTTGTTTAGGGTTTCCCCCTTGAAGCCAAAACCATTCAGGCTTGTTTTTTTTTCCCCTCTCCTTCTCATTATTTGGGGCTGGGAGCATCCCCATCTCCACACTGAGTGGCCTCTGTTTCCTCAGCAGGAGGGAGAGGATCAAATTTGAGGGTGGAATTAACTGCAACTCCCCAATGGGACACACTTTGGGCTTTTAAAGTCGCAACGGGAGAGCTTGTATTGTCCCAAATGTTACCATGACGCCAGTCAGGGGGTCCGTTACCATGGGGACCGGAGGGGCGATCTCATGATAAACACCTGAGAATTAACTTGAAAGACCTTTTCAATGTTGTTTTTTTTTCCTCCTTGGTTAAATTATTTGCTTTTTTTCATGGATTGTGGAAAAAAAGCTTAGAGGCCCCCCATCCATTGAATGGTTAAAATGAATCCTGGCTAATATGAGACAATCAATTCATCAGACCAACATACATATAAATAAAATTGCTAAAATGTATTTTTGCCCATTTTTTGTCCTCATGTAAGGAATGTTTCCAGCCAGCTAAATAAATAAATATACTACTACAGTACTACTACTACTACTACTACTTACTACTACTACTAATAATAATAATAATACATTTTATTTCAAGCGCCTTTCAAAGCTCTTAAAGACACTTTACAGTCACAGACAAGCATAGATACAATAATAAATAAAATACAATTATACCTAGAATACAATAAATAAAATACAATTATAAATAGAAACAAGATAGAGCTACACAGAAAACGCAATTTTAAAAAGGTGGGTTTTGAGATGGGACTTGAAGGTGTGAAGAGAATCGATGTTACGAATGTTGGGAGGAAGTGAGTTCCAGAGTTTGGGGGAAGAGCAGCTGAAAGCTCTGTCCCCCATCGTGCTGATACGGTCAGGGGGGCACACAGAGGTGGAGGGAGCAAGAGGATTTTAGGGAACGAGAGGGAATAGAAATTTGAAGAAGTTCAGATAGGTATGGGGGGGGGGTAAGGTTATGGATAGCTTTAAATGTAAAATTTAACTAAAGAAAATTAAAAGACACTCATTAAAATATCATTGAAATTCCAGGTTAAATCCATTTTTGCCTATAATCCAGTTTTCTGTATTCCAATTAATTTTTCCCATTGTTAAATCAAACCTATTTCATTTTGATTTCAACACAGCTGGAACCCTAAAGTTTAATATGTCATTGCGCTTGCCTGTGTGTGTTTGTGTGTGTGCGTGCGTGTGTGTGTGTGTGTGTGTGTGTGTGTGTTTAGGGTGACAAAGTTGAAGGAGACACTGTTAAGAGTGCAGCAACTGGACAAGAACATGAGCAACCTGCGATCGTGGCTTTCACGCGTGGAAGCCGAACTGTCTAGGCCAGTTACCTATAGTGCCTGTCATCACCAGGAGATACAAAGAAGGCTGGCTGAGCAGGAGGTAGCGCACACGCACCTATCATCTTCTTTGCCCATGTTTTAGCTCACTGGTGTCAAAGTCAAGACCCAGGGGCCAAATCCGGCCCCCACGTAATTTTATTCGGTCCGCGAAAGCAAATCCGGCATGTTAAGTGCCATGATGCTTGATGAAATCCGAACCGAAATTTCAAATTGTCCCATGTAAAGAAGGACGCTTTGATCCTCTCCTTTTTCATCTAGATCTGCTTCATGTCACAAAGAGGGTACAGCAAGTGCTGAAGAATGAATGTGCTGTCATTATTGTTTTTTTTTGTTATTTTGACTTGTTTATGTAGATATTAGTAAGAGCTGTGTTACTTCCGGGTACAGTGAACGCTGGCGCGAATGGCTGCCGCTGCTCACCCGCACAAAAAAAAAAATCCAGTGACTGTAAAGTGTCCTTGAGAGTTTTGAAATGCGCTTAGAAATTCAATGTATTATTATTATTATTATAAGTCTATTCTCTTTGACTTTTCTGTAATACCGTACAATAAAATAAAATAAATAGCTATCTAGCTGGCTAGCTATTAGCTATGTATTAGCTTGCTAGCTAGCTTTCGATCTATTTGTCTTAGTATTCTATTTGAGTTACTTCCGGGTTGAGTGAACGCTGGCCCATGTGGCTGCCACTGCTCACCCACAGAAAAACGTATCCTGTGACTGTAAAGTGACCTTGAGAGTTTTGAAAGGCACTTATAAATGAAATGTATTATTATTATTATTATTATTACTTTGTTGTTGTTTTTTTTACTTCAAAAGTTATTCATTCCTGTGCTTTATTCAGGAGCTGCAACGGGACATAGGAGAGCATACGGAAAGCGTCACCTCGGTCTTGAACCTGTGCGACCTTTTGCTGAAGGACGAAGACGCCGCCGCCACCGCTGAGGGGGAAAGTGACTCCTTGCTAGAAACCAGTCGTAGCCTGGACCAGCGTTGGAGGAACATCTGCGCCATGTCTCTCGACAGGCGACTCAGGTGGGAATTGCACATCTGAATCAGGAGTGCAGAAAACAACAACAAAAAATGTAATTCAGAAGTAAACGGAGCTACTATTGATATTGAGCATTGATCGCTTCCTCCACCCGTGTAGGATCGAGGAAACCTGGAGGCTCTGGTGTAAGTTCCTCGAGGACTATTCGGAGTTTGAGGATTGGCTAAAGACGGCGGAGAAGACTGCAGCCAATCCCAACTCGGGAGATGTTCCTTACGCTGTTGCCAAAGAGGAACTGAAGAAGTTTGAGGCAAGTCGAGGAGAAGACGGATGTTCTGGATAAAATGTCGTGCAACCAAACAACAATCAGTCCGTCTGAACATATGAAGATCCCTAGTGTCCCCCTTTTCAGAGGTTCCAAAGGCAGTTGCACGAGAAGCTGACCCAGTTAGAAGTGGTCAACAACCAGTACCGCCGCCTGGCCCGCGAGAACCGTACAGACCATGCGGGCCAGCAGAAGACCCTGGTCCACGAGGGTAACCGCCGCTGGTACCTTCTGCACCGCCGAGTGGCTGCCGTTCTCCGCAGATTGAAGGTACCATCTGGACCGGACCGGAGCCGATGGCGAGAGTGTGACGGGAAGTGATTCTGGACGCGATTCTGCTTCTTTTGCTCTTGTAGCATTTTACTAGCCAGCGAGAAGAATTTGAAGGCACTCGGGAAAGCATGTTGGCGTGGCTGACGGAACTGGATCTTCAGCTGACCAACGTAGAGCACTTTTCCGAGAGCGACGTTCATCAAAAGATACAACGGCTCAGTGTGAGTTGGACCAGCTTGCCGAATTCCATTTTGGGAGTAAAGAAATCCAAAAGAATCGTTTTTGACTCGTCTTTGTTTGGGCAGAGTTTCCAGAAGGAGATTATCCTCAACACGGAACGAATCGACGGGCTGATCGTGTTCGGAGAAAGTCTCATCCAGAAAAGTTCACCGCAAGATGCGGCGTTGATCGAAGAAGAACTGGAGGAGCTTCATTCCTACTGTCAGGAGGTTTTCAGCCGACTGGTTCGCTTCCACCAACGCCTCAGTCAGCCCCCGGTGAGCTCCATTTTTTTAAATCATTGATGTAATATGTTATAATTGGAAAAATGACAAAAGGAGCTTAATCAATGGAAATATCAAAATTGATTTTGTACAGCAGGTGATCGCAGAAGAGCGGAATTTCCCCGCCGTCAGCTTTCCTTTGGAGTCAAGCTTGGAGCTCATTGGACGGCCCTGGTTGGGGCGGAGTCAAGGAAGCCTACCGGCCACACCCTCCCATTTGCTGGCATTTCCTCTGGAGCAGTCTGGACGGGAGACGCCGGTGAGCGTCGACTCATTGCCGTTAGAGTGGGACCACACCGGCGATTTTGGCGGTTCGTCATCCCACGAGGATGAAGAGGAGGACCAAAGACACGAAGAAGAGGGAATTGACTTCAGTGCGCTGTCAGGTAGAAAGCACGGTCTGGATTTTTAAGTTTAGGATTTTGTGTGTGGGTGATGACTTATGAGTGATCGTGATTCAGTGTCAGATGGCTTAATGGCCGCCTACGAGTCTCCAATCTGGTCCTCACAAACAAATGAAGAACCTGACGTTGGCGACCACAACGTTGAAGCTCAACCCGCTCTCACCAGCACACCAGTCAAGCAAGTCCATGTACGTTGCACAAATACCGTCCCAGAAGATTAAAACTAATGAGTTAACGGAAGCGAATGGTTGAACACTGAAGGATGAGGTCCTGGATGGAGATCTCAGGACCACCGTCAACCCCCAATTTCACTCATTTTATTTCCAGTCGCATCAAATCTCCCAGTGCAGTGACAACATTGGTGACATGAAAAGAGCTCATCTGATCCTGGATGACGACGACGACGACGGAGATGCTGAGCAACCAGAGATTGGGTTGACAAACTCGGACGGCAACCAAGCAGGTGAGCAGCGCCTACAAAAATCAAGATGTTAGCAGAGGTCCTCCTCGGCTGATACGTTTCCTCTACCAGGGGTGATTGAACGCTGGGAACTGCTCCAGGCTCAGTCCAGGAACGAGCGAGACGCCGACCCCCAAGATCCGCCGTCGAACGTCACATCTGACCATGATGAGGTCATTTCCTGGTTCAACCCCCTGCAGCAGTCACATCCAGGCAACAGGATTGTTGACATGGCAACCAGAGCCAAAGAGATGAAGGTAACGTAGATGCCCTCAAGAAAATAATCAGCATGATGAAAAATGGGACCGCTTTTCAGGAGATGAAGGATATTTTTACACGCTACAAGCCCGTCATGCTGTCCGTCAACCTGCACGTTGTGCAAGACCCGAAGCAGCAGGAGAAGCTGGTTGATCTGAACCAAGCCTGGAGCCGAGCTTCGACACTTCTTCACCGGTGGGAAAGCAATTTGAGAAGGACTCTGATGCAATGCCAGGTGAGAAAAAAATCTAACAGAGCAGATAGAAATGCAACATACCCTCATTGGAAAGGCTAACTTCAAGCCATCTGTCGGTTAGGAGTTGGATGAGAGCCTCCATTGCCTGGTGCTGTGGCTCGCGCACGCCGAGAAGAAACGTCACGCGGTGGACATCAGGGATCCGGATACGCCTCTTGAAATTCTGAAAGAGCAGCATCACTGCCTTATTGTAAGCACGAGTATATATGACAAGTCATTGCCGAATTTTCAAATCATTTTATGTTTAGTAAGGCTGAAAAAACAGACCATGTATAGTAAGGCTTTTTTAGCGCAAAAAACGACCATGTATAATACGGCGTTTTTAGCGCAAAAAACGACCGTGTATAGTACGGCGTTTTTAGTCAAAAAAAAACTGACCATGTATAGTAAGGCATTTTTACCCCCCCCCCCCCAAATGACCATGTATAGTAAGGCGTTTTTATCCCCCCCCCCCCAAAATGACCATGTATAGTAAGGCGTTTTTAAGCCAAAAAAAAGATGTTTTTTGCCGAAAAAAACCGACCATGTATAAGGCGTTTTTAGCCCCCCAAAAAGACATTTTTAGCCGGAAAAAAAACACCACGTATAGTAAGGCGTTTTTAGCCGGAAAAAAACCACCTTGTATAGTAAGGCTTTTTAGCCGAAAAAAAAGACCATATATAGTAAGGTGTTGTTATTAGCCTAAAAAAAGACCACGTATCGTAAGGCATTTTTGACCCGAAAAAAACAACCATGTATAGTAAGGCGTTTTTAGCCGAAAAAAAACCACCATGTATAGTAAGGCGTTTTAGCCCAACAAAATGACCATGTCTAGTCAGGCATTTTTAGCAAAAAAAAAAAAAACGACCATGAATGGTAAGGCGTTTTTAGCTGAAAAAAAACGACCATGAATAGTAAGGCGTTTTTAGCCCCTAAAAAAGACACTTTTAGCCGGAAAAAAACCACCATGTATAGCAGCGTCAGGTGTCAGGTGTCCTCAATTTTGCTCCGCTGTGGTTGGACGCTTGCATATCTTCAGGTCCTGCTGGAGGAGCTCCTGGAGAGGCGCAGGCAGCAGGCTTCAGTGCACACCCTTTGGTCTCAACTTCAGCCGGAGGGTGACGACGAGGTCCAGGAGAAGCTCCACGTGACGGCCACCAAATTGAAATTACTCCTGAAGGACGTGAGCGAGGACCTCAACATCCTGCAACAACGTCTAGTAAATGCCGCCATTTTATTGTTTTTGTTTTTTTTTTGGAATGGTTATTTCCGTAATCCACAATTTTTATTGATCTTTTCAGGAGTGCAATACTGATGGAGGTCAAAATGTCTCGTTTGATTCATCTCAGCACATAAGCCAAATCCACAAGTTGCCTGCTACTCAAAGGTACCTCGACTCGTGGTCTCAGAACTTCACCCCAAAAACATAAATGCAGATCTGCTTTTTTGAATTGAAAAAAAATCATGTTTGGGTATCTTTTGTGTGTGTTTATGTCACGCAGAGGGAGGAAAGACTCATCGCCACCGCGTTCCTTTTTCTGTCGTGTCCTGCGGGCTGCTGTCCCCTTTTACCTCCTCCTGCTGTTTCTGCTGCTCCTGCCGTGTTTCTTCCCCCATTCGGAAAGAGACTCGAGTTGTATCATTGCCAACAACTTTGCCCGCTCTTTTCATCCCATGTTACACTACACGAACGGACCCCCGCCCACTTGAGGAAGACTGAAGTGGTACTTGATTTTGTCTCAATACTTTTGGTCGGCGAGTAAGAAACCTCATTTGCATTAAAATGAGGTCATCAACATCCTGGTTGTATTTAAAAGATAGTCAGCATTTTGTGAACTTTCGGTACCCCGGGATATCATTAAAACCATTCTTGCTTTTAGTATTTTAGATTGGCTATGTAAAAACGCCTAAGTGCATGGTGGTTTTTTTTCCGGTTAAAAACAGCTTACGATACATGGTCGTTTTTTTGGGCTAAAAACGTGTTACTGTATGTCAGGGGTCGGGAACCTATGGCTCGCGAGCCATATACGGCTCTTTTGATGATTGCATATGGCTCGCCGATAAAACTAAATACATATTGTAGTTTTTTTCGCCGTTCATTTCCCGTTGGGGCTGCAGTTGGCGGAAAGCGCAATTTTGATTGGATAACACTGACCTAGAAGGGCCGAAAGCGCCATTTTGATTGGATGATAGTGGCTGTCATGTTGAAACAGCTAAAAATGCTTTACTATACATGGTTGTTTTTTTCGGGTCAAAAATGCCTTACGATACGTGGTCTTTTTTTTAGGCTAATAACAACACCTTACTATATATGGTCTTTTTTTTCCGCTAAAAAGCCTTACTATACAAGGTGGTTTTTTTCCGGCTAAAAACGCCTGACTATACATGGTCGTTTTTTGCGTTAAAAAGTCTTACTATACATGGTCGTTTTTTGCGCTAAAAACACCTTACTATACATGGTCGTTTTTTGCGCTAAAAAGCCTTACTATACATGGTGTTTTTTTTGCGCTAAAAAAGCCTTACAATACATGGTCGTTTTTTGCGCTAAAAACACCTTACTATACATGGTCGTTTTTTTGCGCTAAAAAAGCCTTACTATACATGGTCGTTTTTTGCTCTAAAAAGCCTTACTATACATGGTCGTTTTTTGCGCTAAAAACACCTTACAATACATGGTGGTTTTTTTGCGCTAAAACACCTTACTATACATGGTCGTTTTGTGCGCTAAAAACACCTTACTATACATGGTCGTTTTTTTTGCGCTGAAAAAGCTTTACTATACATGGTCGTTTTTTGCGCTAAAAACGCCTTACTATACATGGTCGTTTTCTGCGCTAAAAAAGCCTTACTATACATGGTCGTTTTTTGCGCTAAAAACACCTTACTATACAAGGTCGTTTTGTGCGCTAAAAACACCTTACGATACATGGTCGTTTTTTGCGTTAAAAAAGCCTTACTATACATGGTCGTTTTAGCACTAAAAAAGCGTTACTATACATGGTCGTTTTTTGCGCTAAAAAAGCGTTACTATACATGGTCGTTTTTTGCGCTAAAAAAGCCTTACTATACATGGTCGCTTTTTTGCGCTAAAAAAGCCTTACTATACATGGTCGTTTTTTGCGTTAAAAAGCCTTACTATACATGGTCGTTTTTTGCGTTAAAAAGCCTTACTATACATGGTCGTTTTTTGCGTTAAAAAGCCTTACTATACATGGTTGTTTTTTGCGTTAAAAAAGCCTTACTATACATGGTCGTTTTTTGCGCTAAAAACACCTTACTATACATGGTCGTTTTTTGCGCTAAAAAGCCTTACTATACATGGTGTTTTTTTTGCGCTAAAAAAGCCTTACAATACATGGTCGTTTTTTGCGCTAAAAACACCTTACTATACATGGTCGTTTTTTGCGCTAAAAAAGCCTTACTATACATGGTCGTTTTTTGCGCTAAAAAAGCCTTACTATACATGGTCGTTTTTTGCGCTAAAAACACCTTACAATACATGGTGGTTTTTTTGTGCTAAAACACCTTACTATACATGGTCGTTTTGTGCGCTAAAAACACCTTACTATACATGGTCGTTTTTTTGCGCTGAAAAAGCTTTACTATACATGGTCGTTTTTTGCGCTAAAAACGCCTTACTATACATGGTCGTTTTCTGCGCTAAAAAAGCCTTACTATACATGGTCGTTTTTTGCGCTAAAAACACCTTACTATACAAGGTCGTTTTGTGCGCTAAAAACACCTTACGATACATGGTCGTTTTTTGCGTTAAAAAAGCCTTACTATACATGGTCGTTTTAGCACTAAAAAAGCGTTACTATACATGGTCGTTTTTTGCGCTAAAAAAGCGTTACTATACATGGTCGTTTTTTGCGCTAAAAAAGCCTTACTATACATGGTCGCTTTTTTGCGCTAAAAAAGCCTTACTATACATGGTCGTTTTTTTGCGTTAAAAAAGCCTTACTATACATGGTCGTTTTTGCGTTAAAAAAGCCTTACTATACATGGTCGTTTTTTTGCGTTAAAAAGCCTTACTATACATGGTCGTTTTTTGCGTTAAAAAGCCTTACTATACATGGTCGTTTTTTGCGTTAAAAAGCCTTACTATACATGGTTGTTTTTTGCGTTAAAAAAGCCTTACTATACATGGTCGTTTTTTTGCGTTAAAAAAGCCTTACTATACATGGTCGTTTTTTGCGTTAAAAAGCCCTACTATACATGGTCGTTTTTTTTGCGCTAAAAAAGCCTTACTATACATGGTCGTTTTTTGCGCTAAAAACGCCTTACTATACATGGTCGTCTTTTGCGCTAAAAACACCTTACTATACATGGGCGTTTTTGCGCTAAAAAAGCCTTACTATACATGGTCGTGTTTTGCGCTAAAAAAGCCTTACTATACATGGTCGTTTTTTGCGCTAAAAACGCCTTACTATACATGGTCGTCTTTTGCGCTAAAAACACCTTACTATACATGGGCGTTTTTGCGCTAAAAAAGCCTTACTATACATGGTCGTGTTTTGCGCTAAAAAAGACTTACTATACATGGTCGTTTTTTGCGCTAAAAACGCCTTACTATACATGGTCGTTTTTTGCGTTAAAAAAGCCTTACTATACATGGTCGTTTTTTGCGCTAAAAATGCCTTACTATACATGGTCGTTTTTTGCGTTAAAAAAGCCTTACTATACATGGTCGTTTTTTGCACTAAAAACACCTTACTATCTATACATGGTCGTTTTTTGCGCTGAAAAAGCTTTACTATACATGGTCGTTTTTTTGCGTTAAAAAAGCGTTACTATACATGGTCGTTTTTTGCGCTAAAAATCCTTACTATACATGGTGGTTTTTTTGCGCTAAAAAATCCTTACTATACATGGCCGTTTTTTGCGCTAAAAAAGCCTTACTATACATGGTCGCTTTTTGCGCTAAAAACCCCTTACTATACATGGTCGTTTTTTGCGCTAAAAACCTTACTATACATGGTCGTTTTTTTGCGTTAAAAAGCCTTACTATACATGGTCGTTTTTTGCGTTAAAAACACCTTACTATACATGGTCGTTTTTTGCGCTAAAAAAGCCTTACTATACATGGTCGTTTTTTGCGTTAAAAACACCTTACTATACATGGTCGTTTTTTGCGCTAAAAAAGCCTTACTATACATGGTCGTTTTTTGCGTTAAAAAAGCCTTACTATACATGGTCGTTTTTTGCGCTAAAAAAGCCTTACTATACATGGTCGTTTTTTGCGCTAAAAAAGCCTTACTATACATGGTCGTTTTTTGCGTTAAAAAAGCCTTACTATACATGGTCGTTTTTTGCGTTAAAAAAGCCTTATTATACATGGTCGTTTTTTGCGTTAAAAAAGCCTTACTATACATGGTCGTTTTTTGCGTTAAAAACACCTTACTATACATGGTCGTTTTTTTGCGCTAAAAAAGCCTTACTATACATGGTCGTTTTTTGCGTTAAAAAGCCTTACTATACATGGTCGTTTTTTTGCGTTAAAAACACCTTACTATACATGGTCGTTTTTTGCGTTAAAAAAGCCTTACTATACATGGTCGTTTTTTGCGCTAAAAAAGCCTTACTATACATGGTCGTTTTTTGCGCTAAAAAAGCCTTACTATACATGGTCGTTTTTTGCGTTAAAAAAGCCTTACTATACATGGTCGTTTTTTGCGTTAAAAAAGCCTTATTATACATGGTCGTTTTTTGCGTTAAAAAAGCCTTACTATACATGGTCGTTTTTTGCGTTAAAAACACCTTACTATACATGGTCGTTTTTTGCGCTAAAAAAGCCTTACTATACATGGTCGTTTTTTGCGTTAAAAAGCCTTACTATACATGGTCGTTTTTTGCGTTAAAAACACCTTACTATACATGGTCGTTTTTTGCGTTAAAAAACCCTTACTATACATGGTCGTTTTTTGCGCTAAAAAAGCCTTACTATACATTGTCGTTTTTTGCGTTAAAAACACCTTACTATACATGGTCGTTTTTTGCGTTAAAAAGCCTTACTATACATGGTTGTTTTTTGCGTTAAAAAAGCCTTACTATACATGGTCGTTTTTTGCGCTAAAAACACCTTACTATACATGGTCGTTTTTTGCGCTAAAAAGCCTTACTATACATGGTGTTTTTTTTGCGCTAAAAAAGCCTTACAATACATGGTCGTTTTTTGCGCTAAAAACACCTTACTATACATGGTCGTTTTTTGCGCTAAAAAAGCCTTACTATACATGGTCGTTTTTTGCTCTAAAAAGCCTTACTATACATGGTCGTTTTTTGCGCTAAAAACACCTTACAATACATGGTGGTTTTTTTTGTGCTAAAACACCTTACTATACATGGTCGTTTTGTGCGCTAAAAACACCTTACTATACATGGTCGTTTTTTTGCGCTGAAAAAGCTTTACTATACATGGTCGTTTTTTGCGCTAAAAACGCCTTACTATACATGGTCGTTTTCTGCGCTAAAAAAGCCTTACTATACATGGTCGTTTTTTGCGCTAAAAACACCTTACTATACAAGGTCGTTTTGTGCGCTAAAAACACCTTACGATACATGGTCGTTTTTTGCGTTAAAAAAGCCTTACTATACATGGTCGTTTTAGCACTAAAAAAGCGTTACTATACATGGTCGTTTTTTGCGCTAAAAAAGCGTTACTATACATGGTCGTTTTTTGCGCTAAAAAAGCCTTACTATACATGGTCGCTTTTTTGCGCTAAAAAAGCCTTACTATACATGGTCGTTTTTTTGCGTTAAAAAAGCCTTACTATACATGGTCGTTTTTGCGTTAAAAAAGCCTTACTATACATGGTCGTTTTTTGCGTTAAAAAGCCTTACTATACATGGTCGTTTTTTGCGTTAAAAAGCCTTACTATACATGGTCGTTTTTTGCGTTAAAAAGCCTTACTATACATGGTTGTTTTTTGCGTTAAAAAAGCCTTACTATACATGGTCGTTTTTTTTGCGTTAAAAAAGCCTTACTATACATGGTCGTTTTTTGCGTTAAAAAGCCCTACTATACATGGTCGTTTTTTTGCGCTAAAAAAGCCTTACTATACATGGTCGTTTTTTGCGCTAAAAACGCCTTACTATACATGGTCGTCTTTTGCGCTAAAAACACCTTACTATACATGGGCGTTTTTGCGCTAAAAAAGCCTTACTATACATGGTCGTGTTTTGCGCTAAAAAAGCCTTACTATACATGGTCGTTTTTTGCGCTAAAAACGCCTTACTATACATGGTCGTCTTTTGCGCTAAAAACACCTTACTATACATGGGCGTTTTTGCGCTAAAAAAGCCTTACTATACATGGTCGTGTTTTGCGCTAAAAAAGACTTACTATACATGGTCGTTTTTTGCGCTAAAAACGCCTTACTATACATGGTCGTTTTTTGCGTTAAAAAAGCCTTACTATACATGGTCGTTTTTTGCGCTAAAAATGCCTTACTATACATGGTCGTTTTTTGCGTTAAAAAAGCCTTACTATACATGGTCGTTTTTTGCACTAAAAACACCTTACTATCTATACATGGTCGTTTTTTGCGCTGAAAAAGCTTTACTATACATGGTCGTTTTTTGCGTTAAAAAAGCGTTACTATACATGGTCGTTTTTTGCGCTAAAAATCCTTACTATACATGGTGGTTTTTTTGCGCTAAAAAATCCTTACTATACATGGCCGTTTTTTGCGCTAAAAAAGCCTTACTATACATGGTCGCTTTTTGCGCTAAAAACCCCTTACTATACATGGTCGTTTTTTGCGCTAAAAACCTTACTATACATGGTCGTTTTTTTGCGTTAAAAAGCCTTACTATACATGGTCGTTTTTTGCGTTAAAAACACCTTACTATACATGGTCGTTTTTTGCGCTAAAAAAGCCTTACTATACATGGTCGTTTTTTGCGTTAAAAACACCTTACTATACATGGTCGTTTTTTGCGCTAAAAAAGCCTTACTATACATGGTCGTTTTTTGCGTTAAAAAAGCCTTACTATACATGGTCGTTTTTTGCGCTAAAAAAGCCTTACTATACATGGTCGTTTTTTGCGCTAAAAAAGCCTTACTATACATGGTCGTTTTTTGCGTTAAAAAAGCCTTACTATACATGGTCGTTTTTTGCGTTAAAAAAGCCTTATTATACATGGTCGTTTTTTGCGTTAAAAAAGCCTTACTATACATGGTCGTTTTTTGCGTTAAAAACACCTTACTATACATGGTCGTTTTTTTGCGCTAAAAAAGCCTTACTATACATGGTCGTTTTTTGCGTTAAAAAGCCTTACTATACATGGTCGTTTTTTTGCGTTAAAAACACCTTACTATACATGGTCGTTTTTTGCGTTAAAAAAGCCTTACTATACATGGTCGTTTTTTGCGCTAAAAAAGCCTTACTATACATGGTCGTTTTTTGCGCTAAAAAAGCCTTACTATACATGGTCGTTTTTTGCGTTAAAAAAGCCTTACTATACATGGTCGTTTTTTGCGTTAAAAAAGCCTTATTATACATGGTCGTTTTTTGCGTTAAAAAAGCCTTACTATACATGGTCGTTTTTTGCGTTAAAAACACCTTACTATACATGGTCGTTTTTTGCGCTAAAAAAGCCTTACTATACATGGTCGTTTTTTGCGTTAAAAAGCCTTACTATACATGGTCGTTTTTTGCGTTAAAAACACCTTACTATACATGGTCGTTTTTTGCGTTAAAAAACCCTTACTATACATGGTCGTTTTTTGCGCTAAAAAAGCCTTACTATACATTGTCGTTTTTTGCGTTAAAAAGCCTTACTATACATGGTCGCTTTTTGCGCTAAAAACCCCTTACTATACATGGTCGTTTTTTGCGCTAAAAACCTTACTATACATGGTCGTTTTTTTGCGTTAAAAAGCCTTACTATACATGGTCGTTTTTTGCGTTAAAAACACCTTACTATACATGGTCGTTTTTTGCGCTAAAAAAGCCTTACTATACATGGTCGTTTTTTGCGTTAAAAACACCTTACTATACATGGTCGTTTTTTGCGCTAAAAAAGCCTTACTATACATGGTCGTTTTTTGCGTTAAAAAAGCCTTACTATACATGGTCGTTTTTTGCGCTAAAAAAGCCTTACTATACATGGTCGTTTTTTTGCGCTAAAAAAGCCTTACTATACATGGTCGTTTTTTGCGTTAAAAAAGCCTCACTATACATGGTCGTTTTTTGCGTTAAAAAAGCCTTATTATACATGGTCGTTTTTTGCGTTAAAAAAGCCTTACTATACATGGTCGTTTTTTGCGTTAAAAACACCTTACTATACATGGTCGTTTTTTTGCGCTAAAAAAGCCTTACTATACATGGTCGTTTTTTGCGTTAAAAAGCCTTACTATACATGGTCGTTTTTTTGCGTTAAAAACACCTTACTATACATGGTCGTTTTTTGCGTTAAAAAACCCTTACTATACATGGTCGTTTTTTGCGCTAAAAAAGCCTTACTATACATTGTCGTTTTTTGCGTTAAAAAGCCTTACTATACATGGTCGCTTTTTGCGCTAAAAACCCCTTACTATACATGGTCGTTTTTTGCGCTAAAAACCTTACTATACATGGTCGTTTTTTTGCGTTAAAAAGCCTTACTATACATGGTCGTTTTTTGCGTTAAAAACACCTTACTATACATGGTCGTTTTTTGCGCTAAAAAAGCCTTACTATACATGGTCGTTTTTTGCGTTAAAAACACCTTACTATACATGGTCGTTTTTTGCGCTAAAAAAGCCTTACTATACATGGTCGTTTTTTGCGTTAAAAAAGCCTTACTATACATGGTCGTTTTTTGCGTTAAAAAAGCCTTATTATACATGGTCGTTTTTTGCGTTAAAAAAGCCTTACTATACATGGTCGTTTTTTGCGTTAAAAACACCTTACTATACATGGTCGTTTTTTGCGCTAAAAAAGCCTTACTATACATGGTCGTTTTTTGCGTTAAAAAGCCTTACTATACATGGTCGTTTTTTGCGTTAAAAACACCTTACTATACATGGTCGTTTTTTGCGTTAAAAAACCCTTACTATACATGGTCGTTTTTTGCGCTAAAAAAGCCTTACTATACATTGTCGTTTTTTGCGTTAAAAAGCCTTACTATACATGGTCGTTTTTTGCGCTAAAAAAGCCTTACTATACATGGTCGTTTTTTTGCGTTAAAAACACCTTACTATACATGGTCGTTTTTTGCGCTAAAAAAGCCTTACTATACATGGTCGTTTTTTGCGTTAAAAAGCCTTACTATACATGGTCGTTTTTTGCGTTAAAAAGCCTTACTATACATGGTCGTTTTTTGCGTTAAAAACACCTTACTATACATGGTCGTTTTTTGCGCTAAAAAAGCCTTACTATACATGGTCTTTTTTTTGCGTTAAAAAGCCTTACTATACATGGTCGTTTTTTTGCGTTAAAAACACCTTACTATACATGGTCGTTTTTTGCGCTAAAAAAGCCTTACTATACATGGTCGTTTTTTGCGTTAAAAAAGCCTTACTATACATGGTCGTTTTTTGCGCTAAAAAAGCCTTACTATACATGGTCGTTTTTTGCGTTAAAAAAGCCTTACTAAACATGGTCGTTTTTTGCGCTAAAAAAGCCTTACTATACATGGTCGTTTTTTGCGTTAAAAAAGCCTTACTATACATGGTCGTTTTTTGCGCTAAAAAGCCTTACTATACATGGTCGTTTTTTTGCGTTAAAAAGCCTTACTATACATGGTCGTTTTTTTGCGCTAAAAACACCTTACTATACATGGTCGTTTTTTGCGCTAAAAAAGCCTTACAATACATGGTCGTTTTTTGCGCTAAAAACGCCTTACTAAACATGGTCGTTTTTTGCGCTAAAAAAGCCTTACTATACATTGTCGTTTTTTGCGTTAAAAAGCCTTACTATACATGGTCGTTTTTTGCGTTAAAAAAGCCTTACTATACATGGTCGTTTTTTGCGCTAAAAAGCCTTACTATACATGGTCGTTTTTTGCGTTAAAAAAGCCTTACTTTACATGGTCGTTTTTTTCATAAAAAACACCTTACTATACATGGTCGTTTTTTGCGCTAAAAAAGCCTTACTATACATGGTCGTTTTTTGCGTTAAAAAAGCCTTACTATACATGGTCGTTTTTTGCGATAAAAAAGCCTTACTATACATGGTCGTTTTTTGCGCCAAAAACACCTTACTATACATGGTCGTTTTTTGCGCTAAAAAAGCCTTACTATACATGGTCGTTTTTTGCGTTAAAAACACCTTACTATACATGGTCGTTTTTTGCACTAAAAAGCCTTACTATACATGGTCGTTTTTTTGCGCTAAAAAAGCCTTACTATACATTGTCGTTTTTTGCGTTAAAAAGCCTTACTATACATGGTCGTTTTTTGCGCCAAAAACACCTTACTATACATGGTCGTTTTTTGCACTAAAAAAGCCTTACTATACATGGTCGTTTTTTTGCGTTAAAAAGCCTTACTATACATGGTCGTTTTTTGCGTTAAAAACACCTTACTATACATGGTCGTTTTTTGCGTTAAAAAACCCTTACTATACATGGTCGTTTTTTGCGCTAAAAAAGCCTTACTATACATGGTCGTTTTTTTGCGTTAAAAAGCCTTACTATACATGGTCGTTTTTTGCGTTAAAAACACCTTACTATACATGGTCGTTTTTTGCGTTAAAAAACCCTTACTATACATGGTCGTTTTTTGCGCTAGTAAAAAAGCCTTACTATACATGGTCGTTTTTTGCGTTAAAAAGCCTTACTATACATGGTCGTTTTTTGCGTTAAAAAAGCCTTACTAAACATGGTCGTTTTTTGCGCTAAAAACGCCTTACTAAACATGGTCGTTTTTTGCGCTAAAAAAGCCTTACTATACATGGTCGTTTTTTGCGTTAAAAAGCCTTACTATACATGGTCGTTTTTTGCGTTAAAAAAGCCTTACTATACATGGTCGTTTTTTGCGCTAAAAAGCCTTACTATACATGGTCGTTTTTTGCGTTAAAAAGCCTTACTATATATGGTCGTTTTTTTGCGCTAAAAACACCTTACTATACATGGTCGTTTTTTGCGCTAAAAAAGCCTTACAATACATGGTCGTTTTTTGCGCCAAAAACACCTTACTATACATGGTCGTTTTTTGCACTAAAAAAGCCTTACTATACATGGTCGTTTTTTGCGTTAAAAAGCCTTACTATACATGGTCGTTTTTTGCGTTAAAAACACCTTACTATACATGGTCGTTTTTTGCGTTAAAAAAGCCTTACTATACATGGTCGTTTTTTGCGCTAAAAAAGCCTTACTATACATGGTCGTTTTTTGCGTTAAAAAGCCTTACTATACATGGTCGTTTTTTGCGATAAAAAAGCCTTACTATACATGGTCGTTTTTTGCGTTAAAAAGCCTTACTATACATGGTGGTTTTTTGCGTTAAAAACACCTTACTATACATGGTCGTTTTTTGCGTTAAAAAACCCTTACTATACATGGTCGTTTTTTTGCGCTAAAAAAGCCTTACTATACATTGTCGTTTTTTGCGTTAAAAAGCCTTACTATACATGGTCGTTTTTTGCGTTAAAAAAGCCTTACTATACATGGTCGTTTTTTGCGCTAAAAACACCTTACTATACATGGTCGTTTTTTGCGCTAAAAACGCCTTACTAAACATGGTCGTTTTTTGCGCTAAAAACGCCTTACTAAACATGGTCGTTTTTTGCGCTAAAAAAGCCTTACTATACATGGTCGTTTTTAGCGTTAAAAAAGCGTTACTATACATGGTCGTTTTTTGCGCTAAAAAGCCTTACTATACATGGTCGTTTTTTGCGTTAAAAAGCCTTACTATACATGGTCGTTTTTTGCGCTAAAAAAGCCTTACAATACATGGTCGTTTTTTGCGCTAAAAACGCCGTACTAAACATGGTCGTTTTTTGCGCTAAAAAGCCTTACTATACATTGTCGTTTTTTGCGTTAAAAAGCCTTACTATACATGGTCGTTTTTTGCGTTAAAAACACCTTACTATACATGGTCGTTTTTTGCGTTAAAAAACCCTTACTATACATGGTCGTTTTTTTGCGCTAAAAAAGCCTTACTATACATTGTCGTTTTTTGCGTTCCTTACTATACATGGTCGTTTTTTGCGTTAAAACCTTACTATACATGGTCGTTTTTTGCGCTAAAAAAAGCCTTACATACAAAAAACCCTTACTATACATGGTCGTTTTTTGCGCTAAAAAAGCTTACTATACATGGTCGTTTTTTGCGCTAAAAAAGCCTTACTATACATTGTCGTTTTTTGCGTTAAAAAGCCTTACTATACATGGTCGTTTTTTGCGTTAAAAAAGCCTTACTTTACATGGTCGTTTTTTTCATAAAAAACACCTTACTATACATGGTCGTTTTTTGCGCTAAAAAAGCCTTACTATACATGGTCGTTTTTTGCGTTAAAAAAGCCTTACTATACATGGTCGTTTTTTGCGTTAAAAACACCTTACTATACATGGTCGTTTTTTGCACTAAAAAGCCTTACTATACATGGTCGTTTTTTGCACTAAAAAAGCCTTACTATACATGGTCGTTTTTTTGCGTTAAAAAGCCTTACTATACATGGTCGTTTTTTTGCGTTAAAAAGCCTTACTATACATGGTCGTTTTTTGCGTTAAAAACACCTTACTATACATGGTCGTTTTTTGCGCTAAAAAGCCTTACTATACATGGTCGTTTTTTGCGTTAAAAAAGCCTTACTATACATGGTCGTTTTTTTCATAAAAAACACCTTACTATACATGGTCGTTTTTTGCGTTAAAAAAGCCTTACTATACATGGTCGTTTTTTGCGCTAAAAAAGCCTTACTATACATGGTCGTTTTTTGCACTAAAAAAGCCTTACTATACATGGTCGTTTTTTTGCGTTAAAAAGCCTTACTATACATGGTCGTTTTTTGCGTTAAAAACACCTTACTATACATGGTCGTTTTTTGCGCTAAAAAGCCTTACTATACATGGTCGTTTTTTGCGTTAAAAAAGCCTTACTATACATGGTCGTTTTTTTCATAAAAAACACCTTACTATACATGGTCGTTTTTTGCGTTAAAAAAGCCTTACTATACATGGTCGTTTTTTGCGCTAAAAAAGCCTTACTATACATGGTCGTTTTTTGCGTTAAAAAGCCTTACTATACATGGTCGTTTTTTTGCGTTAAAAACACCTTACTATACATGGTCGTTTTTTGCGTTAAAAAACCCTTACTATACATGGTCGTTTTTTGCGCTAAAAAAGCCTTACTATACATGGTCGTTTTTTGCGTTAAAAAGCCTTACTATACATGGTCGTTTTTTGCGCTAAAAAAGCCTTACTATACATGGTCGTTTTTTGCGTTAAAAAGCCTTACTATACATGGTCGTTTTTTGCGTTAAAAAAGCCTTACTATACATGGTCGTTTTTTGCGCTAAAAAGCCTTACTATACATGGTCGTTTTTTGCGTTAAAAAAGCCTTACTATACATGGTCGTTTTTTTCATAAAAAACACCTTACTATACATGGTCGTTTTTTGCGTTAAAAAAGCCTTACTATACATGGTCGTTTTTTTGCGCTAAAAAAGCCTTACTATACATTGTCGTTTTTTGCGTTAAAAAGCCTTACTATACATGGTCGTTTTTTTGCGTTAAAAACACCTTACTATACATGGTCGTTTTTTGCGTTAAAAAACCCTTACTATACATGGTCGTTTTTTGCGTTAAAAAACCCTTACTATACATGGTCGTTTTTTGCGCTAAAAAAGCCTTACTATACATGGTCGTTTTTTGCCTTAAAAAGCCTTACTATACATGGTCGTTTTTTGCGTTAAAAACACCTTACTATACATGGTCGTTTTTTGCGTTAAAAAAGCCTTACTATACATGGTCGTTTTTTGCGCTAAAAAGCCTTACTATACATGGTCGTTTTTTGCGTTAAAAAAGCCTTACTATACATGGTCGTTTTTTGCGATAAAAAAGCCTTACTATACATGGTCGTTTTTTGCGCCAAAAACACCTTACTATACATGGTCGTTTTTTGCGCTAAAAAAGCCTTACTATACATGGTCGTTTTTTGCGTTAAAAAAGCCTTACTATACATGGTCGTTTTTTGCGATAAAAAAGCCTTACTATACATGGTCGTTTTTTGCGCCAAAAAAGCCTTACTATACATGGTCGTTTTTTGCGTTAAAAAAGCCTTACTATACATGGTCGTTTTTTGCGCTAAAAAAGCCTTACTATACATGGTCGTTTTTTGCGTTAAAAAAGCCTTACTATACATGGTCGTTTTTTTTTCATAAAAAACACCTTACTATACATGGTCGTTTTTTGCGCTAAAAAAGCCTTACTATACATGGTCGTTTTTTGCGTTAAAAAACCCTTACTATACATGGTCGTTTTTTGCGCTAAAAAAGCCTTACTATACATGGTCGTTTTTTGCGTTAAAAAGCCTTACTATACATGGTCGTTTTTTGCGCTAAAAAAGCCTTACTATACATGGTCGTTTTTTGCGTTAAAAAGCCTGACTATACATGGTCGTTTTTTGCGTTAAAAACACCTTACTATACATGGTCGTTTTTTGCGCTAAAAAAGCCTTACTATACATGGTCGTTTTTTGCGCTAAAAACACCTTACTATACATGGTCGTTTTTTGCGCTAAAAACGCCTTACTAAACATGGTCGTTTTTTGCGCTAAAAAAGCCTTACTATAAATGGTCGTTTTTTGCGCTAAAAATGCCTCACAATACATGGTCGTTTTTTGCACTAAAAACGCCTTCCTATACATGGTCGTTTTTTTGTGCTAAAAACACCTTACTATACATGGTCGTTTTTTGCGCTAAAAAAGCCTTACTATACATGGTCGTTTTTTGCGTTAAAAACACCTTACTAAACATGGTCGTTTTTTGCGCTAAAAAAAGTCTTACTATACATGGTCGTTTTTTGCGTTAAAAAGCCTTACTATACATGGTCGTTTTTTGCGCTAAGAACACCTTACTATACATGGTCGTTTTTTGCGCTAAAAACACCTTACTATACATGGTCGTTTTTTGCGCTAAAAACACCTCACTATACATGGTCGTTTTTTGCGCTAAAAAAGCCTTACTATACATGGTCGTTTTTTTGCGTTAAAAACACCTCACTATACATGGTCGTTTTTTGCGTTAAAAACACCTTACTATACATGGTCGTTTTTTGCGTTAAAAAAGCCTTACTTTACATGGTCGTTTTTTTCATAAAAAACACCTTACTATACATGGTCGTTTTTTGCGCTAAAAAAGCCTTACTATACATGGTCGTTTTTTGCGTTAAAAAAGCCTTACTATACATGGTCGTTTTTTGCGATAAAAAAGCCTTACTATACATGGTCGTTTTTTGCGCCAAAAACACCTTACTATACATGGTCGTTTTTTGCGCTAAAAAAGCCTTACTATACATGGTCGTTTTTTGCGTTAAAAACACCTTACTATACATGGTCGTTTTTTGCACTAAAAAGCCTTACTATACATGGTCGTTTTTTGCGCTAAAAAAGCCTTACTATACATTGTCGTTTTTTGCGTTAAAAAGCCTTACTATACATGGTCGTTTTTTGCGCCAAAAACACCTTACTATACATGGTCGTTTTTTGCACTAAAAAAGCCTTACTATACATGGTCGTTTTTTTGCGTTAAAAAGCCTTACTATACATGGTCGTTTTTTGCGTTAAAAACACCTTACTATACATGGTCGTTTTTTGCGTTAAAAAACCCTTACTATACATGGTCGTTTTTTGCGCTAAAAAAGCCTTACTATACATGGTCGTTTTTTTGCGTTAAAAAGCCTTACTATACATGGTCGTTTTTTGCGTTAAAAACACCTTACTATACATGGTCGTTTTTTGCGTTAAAAAACCCTTACTATACATGGTCGTTTTTTGCGCTAAAAAAGCCTTACTATACATGGTCGTTTTTTGCGTTAAAAAGCCTTACTATACATGGTCGTTTTTTGCGTTAAAAAAGCCTTACTAAACATGGTCGTTTTTTGCGCTAAAAACGCCTTACTAAACATGGTCGTTTTTTGCGCTAAAAAAGCCTTACTATACATGGTCGTTTTTTGCGTTAAAAAGCCTTACTATACATGGTCGTTTTTTGCGTTAAAAAAGCCTTACTATACATGGTCGTTTTTTGCGCTAAAAAGCCTTACTATACATGGTCGTTTTTTGCGTTAAAAAGCCTTACTATATATGGTCGTTTTTTTGCGCTAAAAACACCTTACTATACATGGTCGTTTTTTGCGCTAAAAAAGCCTTACAATACATGGTCGTTTTTTGCGCCAAAAACACCTTACTATACATGGTCGTTTTTTGCACTAAAAAAGCCTTACTATACATGGTCGTTTTTTGCGTTAAAAAGCCTTACTATACATGGTCGTTTTTTGCGTTAAAAACACCTTACTATACATGGTCGTTTTTTGCGTTAAAAAAGCCTTACTATACATGGTCGTTTTTTGCGCTAAAAAAGCCTTACTATACATGGTCGTTTTTTGCGTTAAAAAGCCTTACTATACATGGTCGTTTTTTGCGATAAAAAAGCCTTACTATACATGGTCGTTTTTTGCGTTAAAAAGCCTTACTATACATGGTCGTTTTTTGCGTTAAAAACACCTTACTATACATGGTCGTTTTTTGCGTTAAAAAACCCTTACTATACATGGTCGTTTTTTTGCGCTAAAAAAGCCTTACTATACATTGTCGTTTTTTGCGTTAAAAAGCCTTACTATACATGGTCGTTTTTTGCGTTAAAAAAGCCTTACTATACATGGTCGTTTTTTGCGCTAAAAACACCTTACTATACATGGTCGTTTTTTGCGCTAAAAACGCCTTACTAAACATGGTCGTTTTTTGCGCTAAAAACGCCTTACTAAACATGGTCGTTTTTTGCGCTAAAAAAGCCTTACTATACATGGTCGTTTTTAGCGTTAAAAAAGCGTTACTATACATGGTCGTTTTTTGCGCTAAAAAGCCTTACTATACATGGTCGTTTTTTGCGTTAAAAAGCCTTACTATACATGGTCGTTTTTTGCCCTAAAAAAGCCTTACAATACATGGTCGTTTTTTGCGCTAAAAACGCCTTACTAAACATGGTCGTTTTTTGCGCTAAAAAGCCTTACTATACATTGTCGTTTTTTGCGTTAAAAAGCCTTACTATACATGGTCGTTTTTTGCGTTAAAAACACCTTACTATACATGGTCGTTTTTTGCGTTAAAAAACCCTTACTATACATGGTCGTTTTTTGCGCTAAAAAAGCCTTACTATACATTGTCGTTTTTTGCGTTAAAAAGCCTTACTATACATGGTCGTTTTTTGCGTTAAAAAAGCCTTACTTTACATGGTCGTTTTTTTTCATAAAAAACACCTTACTATACATGGTCGTTTTTTGCGCTAAAAAAGCCTTACTATACATGGTCGTTTTTTGCGTTAAAAAAGCCTTACTATACATGGTCGTTTTTTGCGTTAAAAACACCTTACTATACATGGTCGTTTTTTGCACTAAAAAGCCTTACTATACATGGTCGTTTTTTGCACTAAAAAAGCCTTACTATACATGGTCGTTTTTTTGCGTTAAAAAGCCTTACTATACATGGTCGTTTTTTTGCGTTAAAAAGCCTTACTATACATGGTCGTTTTTTGCGTTAAAAACACCTTACTATACATGGTCGTTTTTTGCGCTAAAAAGCCTTACTATACATGGTCGTTTTTTGCGTTAAAAAAGCCTTACTATACATGGTCGTTTTTTTCATAAAAAACACCTTACTATACATGGTCGTTTTTTGCGTTAAAAAAGCCTTACTATACATGGTCGTTTTTTGCGCTAAAAAAGCCTTACTATACATGGTCGTTTTTTGCACTAAAAAAGCCTTACTATACATGGTCGTTTTTTTGCGTTAAAAAGCCTTACTATACATGGTCGTTTTTTGCGTTAAAAACACCTTACTATACATGGTCGTTTTTTGCGCTAAAAAGCCTTACTATACATGGTCGTTTTTTGCGTTAAAAAAGCCTTACTATACATGGTCGTTTTTTTCATAAAAAACACCTTACT
This sequence comes from Hippocampus bargibanti, assembly GCF_051943395.1. NCBI lineage: Eukaryota > Metazoa > Chordata > Actinopteri > Syngnathiformes > Syngnathidae > Hippocampus > Hippocampus bargibanti. The sequence continues at coordinate 2,981,173 of NC_142752.1, forward strand.
ATACATGGTCGTTTTTTGCGTTAAAAAAGCCTTACTATACATGGTCGTTTTTTGCGCTAAAAAAGCCTTACTATACATGGTCGTTTTTTGCGTTAAAAAGCCTTACTATACATGGTCGTTTTTTTGCGTTAAAAACACCTTACTATACATGGTCGTTTTTTGCGTTAAAAAACCCTTACTATACATGGTCGTTTTTTGCGCTAAAAAAGCCTTACTATACATGGTCGTTTTTTGCGTTAAAAAGCCTTACTATACATGGTCGTTTTTTGCGCTAAAAAAGCCTTACTATACATGGTCGTTTTTTGCGTTAAAAAGCCTTACTATACATGGTCGTTTTTTGCGTTAAAAAAGCCTTACTATACATGGTCGTTTTTTGCGCTAAAAAGCCTTACTATACATGGTCGTTTTTTGCGTTAAAAAAGCCTTACTATACATGGTCGTTTTTTTCATAAAAAACACCTTACTATACATGGTCGTTTTTTGCGTTAAAAAAGCCTTACTATACATGGTCGTTTTTTTGCGCTAAAAAAGCCTTACTATACATTGTCGTTTTTTGCGTTAAAAAGCCTTACTATACATGGTCGTTTTTTTGCGTTAAAAACACCTTACTATACATGGTCGTTTTTTGCGTTAAAAAAGCCTTACTATACATGGTCGTTTTTTGCGTTAAAAAGCCTTACTATACATGGTCGTTTTTTGCGCTTAAAAAGCCTTACTATACATGGTCGTTTTTTGCGTTAAAAAAGCCTTACTATACATGGTCGTTTTTTGCGTTAAAAACACCTTACTATACATGGTCGTTTTTTGCGTTAAAAAAGCCTTACTATACATGGTCGTTTTTTGCGCTAAAAAGCCTTACTATACATGGTCGTTTTTTGCGTTAAAAAAGCCTTACTATACATGGTCGTTTTTTGCGCTAAAAAAGCCTTACTATACATGGTCGTTTTTTGCGTTAAAAAAGCCTTACTATACATGGTCGTTTTTTGCGATAAAAAAGCCTTACTATACATGGTCGTTTTTTGCGCCAAAAAAGCCTTACTATACATGGTCGTTTTTTGCGTTAAAAAAGCCTTACTATACATGGTCGTTTTTTGCGCTAAAAAAGCCTTACTATACATGGTCGTTTTTTGCGTTAAAAAAGCCTTACTATACATGGTCGTTTTTTTTCATAAAAAACACCTTACTATACATGGTCGTTTTTTGCGCTAAAAAAGCCTTACTATACATGGTCGTTTTTTGCGTTAAAAAACCCTTACTATACATGGTCGTTTTTTGCGCTAAAAAAGCCTTACTATACATGGTCGTTTTTTGCGTTAAAAAGCCTTACTATACATGGTCGTTTTTTGCGCTAAAAAAGCCTTACTATACATGGTCGTTTTTTGCGTTAAAAAGCCTGACTATACATGGTCGTTTTTTGCGTTAAAAACACCTTACTATACATGGTCGTTTTTTGCGCTAAAAAAGCCTTACTATACATGGTCGTTTTTTGCGCTAAAAACACCTTACTATACATGGTCGTTTTTTGCGCTAAAAACGCCTTACTAAACATGGTCGTTTTTTGCGCTAAAAAAGCCTTACTATAAATGGTCGTTTTTTGCGCTAAAAATGCCTCACAATACATGGTCGTTTTTTGCACTAAAAACGCCTTCCTATACATGGTCGTTTTTTTGTGCTAAAAACACCTTACTATACATGGTCGTTTTTTGCGCTAAAAAAGCCTTACTATACATGGTCGTTTTTTGCGTTAAAAACACCTTACTAAACATGGTCGTTTTTTGCGCTAAAAAAAGTCTTACTATACATGGTCGTTTTTTGCGTTAAAAAGCCTGACTATACATGGTCGTTTTTTGCGCTAAGAACACCTTACTATACATGGTCGTTTTTTGCGCTAAAAACACCTTACTATACATGGTCGTTTTTTGCGCTAAAAACACCTCACTATACATGGTCGTTTTTTGCGCTAAAAAAGCCTTACTATACATGGTCGTTTTTTTGCGTTAAAAACACCTCACTATACATGGTCGTTTTTTGCGTTAAAAACACCTTACTATACATGGTCGTTTTTTGCGCTAAAAAAGCCTTACTATACATGGTCGTTTTTTTGCGCTAGAAATGCCTTACTATACATGGTCGTTTTTTGCGTTAAAAAGCCTTACTATACATGGTCGTTTTATGCGTTAAAAAGCCTTACTTTTGTGGTAGTTTTTTTGCGCTAAAAACGCCTTACTATACATGGTCGTTTTTTTGCGTTAAAAACACCTTACTATACATGGTTGTTTTTTGCACTAAAAATGCCTTACTATACATGGTCGTTTTTTGCGCTAAAAAAGCCTTACTATACATGGTCGTTTTTTCGCGTTAAAAAGCCTTACTATACATGGTGGTTTTTTGCGTTAAAAAAGCCTTACTTTTGTGGTCGTTTTTTTGCGCTAAAAACGCCTTACTATACATGGTGTGTGTAAGCTCTCAGTAGTATTATACATGGTTGTTTTTTCTGCCTAAGTCTCGTTCAGGAGACTCGAGTTCGAACGCTGCTCACACACATTTGTGTGCAGAACAGTGAAGTTGAACCTGAGACTGGACTAGCGACAATTTGGAAAACGATTGTTTTCCAAGGTGTATATATCATTTCGGACCAGAGTACTATCTGTGACGAAACATCAAAATTCCAGGTCAGTAGTCAGGGCCATCTTGAGTTGGAGGCCAGCTCTCACCTGCAAGGGGGCAGTTAAGTGGACTTGAACACGAGTTACCTGAATCGCAAGTGTAGTCTTTGACCACTAGACCATCTAAGATCTGGAAGCTTCCTATATGAAAGTTATATTTATCATTTCAGACCAGAGTAGTACCTATGACCACACCAAAAAAATTGCCAAAACTCAGACGTGATGGCCAAGCGGTCCAAATTTTTGCCTTCGGACTGGGTGACTCGAGTTCGAACCCGGCCATCAACTGCAAGTGTGCAGAAAAGTGGACTTGAATAGTAGTCACCTTAACCCTAAGCGCAGTCTTTAATAACTAGACCAGCTCAGAATTGTAAACCTACCGTTTGGAAGTTATATTTATCATTTCATACCATGCTACTACCTATGACTACACCTAAAAATTTGAGAAACGTGCAGACAAGACAGTCAAGTGGTCTACATGATTGACTTCGGTCCGGGTGACATGAGTTCGAACCCGGGCCTCAAAGTTGTCTATGTGTCACAGAGTTGTACACAAATATTAAATTATGACGGAAGCGACGCAACGGCGCACAGTGTGACACTAAGTCCCGTCCATAGTTTTCAGAACTACTTGGACGAAATTTATGGTGAGTCACATTTATCTGATTGTCTGGATTAACGCGCATTTTCATGACAATATCTTATTTTGTTTCCCCTTTTGTACTGTCTAGTGTTAGCTAATTAGTTCTCTGATTCCTTTCACGTCCAGATTACTTTTTGTGTCATTATTGAATTCAAGTTTTGTCGAGTGGTTTTTCTGCTTTTCTGTTGCACAGTTAATCACAAGACGAAACCCATGCGACTTCACCCATCCCTTCTGCCATACTGTGTTGCAGAAATAAAAGAAATAAAGACACATCCACGCGTCTGGTATTATTAAAACGGCAGCAACGTGGAGCTCAAGACAGTCACGGTTGTGAAACCCGTCACATATGCGTGGTTCACAGTTGTACAATACACAGAGCAGAAGTTTAAGTTAAGTGAGCGACAGGTGGGCGGACTCACCTGCACCTTGTGGTGTAACGTGACATCAGGCATCAGAAACATCCATTCCGTATGTCCTTCGTTTTTGTCGGCTGAACTTTGAACCAGAAACCTCTTCAATCTGGTTAAGCAGAAGAAGAAAAAAAACAAAGGTTGTAAATCACACACTTTGTTTTTTTTTCTTCTTCATCTGAGTCATTACTTGTAAAGACGCCGACTTTTAATTTCAACTTGTGCATTTCCGAGACACATTTTTACTAACTAAGTCCACCTCAATGTTAAACACATATTCTGAAAGTGATGTTAGGGTTGTCACTGTTGCAGTATACGACATCAGACATTAACTTACTATTCAAGGACACCACACAATTGAACACACGTGTTCAAATGCAGATCGGCGTCCCTTCAGTGTGTCCTCGCTCCATTTCAGCATGTCTTACGTTTGCTCTCCAACCAGACGAAGTTGTGAAAAAAGTGACAGGTGCATGTGTATGAATAGTTTGGCGACAAATCTGTCCTTGCGTTAAAAAAAAAAATAAAAAATCACCGTGTCTCATGTCTTTAGTCTCCAAAATAACATTCAAGCCAAACGATGGATTGATTGACAAATGGGAGCCACCCGTGGGCGTGTCGGTGAACCGACCAGCTGTATTCATGGGGTTGTTATTAAGATAACTGCAAGTTACTTCGTGAATCAGAGAAAACAAATCAGAGGCGCAACGTACCGTAATTGTGCTCCTAAATTCCCCACACACAAACGTTCATGCATAAATGGAAAATAGACAGTTTAAAATGTGAAAATTATTCACCGAAGACTTGATTCGTGGGTAGCGGAAATACTCGTTCATTGAACCGGATGTGATGCCGCTCTTGTCCTTCTTCGTTTTCTTGTTCTTCTGAGTGAATTGGTTCTCAATCGCCCTTGTCGCCCACTACTGTTCAGGAGAACACAAAGCCATATGACACGCAACCACTGTTTTTTTGTAATGACTGCATTTTTTTTAGCCCGAAAAAAAAACGACCATGTAAAATAAGCCGTTTATAGCCCAAAAAAACAAAAAACTACAACCATGTAAAATAATGTGTTTTTAGGCTTAAAAAACGACTATGTATAGTAAGACATTTTTAGGACCACCTCAAAAAACGACCATGTACTGTATCGTAAGGCATTTTTAAGCCTGGAAAAAACCACCATGTATAGTAAGGCGTTTTAGCCCGAAAATAAAAAACGACCAGGCGTTTTTACTCGTAAAAAAGCATGCAGCTACAACTACTGACTTTGTTGCATCTCTACAATGTTACACTTTTACACTACAATTTTATACTTACCCTGCTCTCCCCGCTAACCGCCAGAAGAGGTTGCCCGACACACACGCTCGTACTCAGGCAGACGCCGAAGGAATAAAGCAGTGTACAGTACAACAGGAAATGTTGCAGAGACAGTATCTTTATTGTACTGAGTGTAGTCATGCAGTAGATTGCTGTACGAGAGTGAGATGCTGGCTGGCCAAAATTGTAGTACGCGTTGTCGGATGCTTGCGTGTTGCGGCGCCAGCTGTAGAATTAAAAAAAAAAAAAAAAAAAAAACGGTCTGGCGGGCGTGGTCGTAAGTCGCGCTGGTCATAAGTCGGATGTTACCTGTATATATATTTTTATTAATTAGGATTGTTGTTTATGTCATACTGTGCAGGTTGGTGCACCTACTGTTGAGTCTGCGTGGCATCATTTCAGACCATTTTTCAGCCTGAGGAAGTAAACAATAACAACACGTTCGATATAACATGTTTTGCCCATTACACAATCATTTATTATCTAAGCATACTCGTGTGCATTCCATGTTTACATTTCTGAACACAAATAAGCATGACCAGTATCTGTGTCACCCGTTTCTTATTTTGGCAAATGAGGCGATGATCGTGAAAAGAACACTTTTCTTTCCAACTTCCAGGTATTGTTCCTGTACAACAAAGAGTGTTTGTGAGATGATTTCAGGATGAACACATTGCCCGGATGTCTTTTCACTTTAAACGTTACTTATTGAAGCGTGGCGGTTAAGTAAGTGAACAGCAAATATGAAGTGGTGATAATTCATGCTTCAATAGCACAAAGTGGACAGGCTGAACCGCTACATATTTGCAATCTTGATTTTTTTTTTCTTTTCTTCCTCCTTTGTCTTTCACATCTTTTTTAAACAAAGCATACAAAGAGCAAGATCTGCAAGAGGATACGAAAATAGTTTTTTATCACCACCTTTCAATGAAAACTCAAACAGGCAAGTGCAACATTGTCAGAAATACAGTAGTGGTTATAAATTTTCCCGTCAAAAAAAGCCACATTTGAAAAACAAATATCTTTTACTCAAAACAAATATATTTTTTTACCCTTTTAGTCGGATAGTGACAAACTGACGAAGGCATTGTCAAGTTAAAACTAAAGTTGAAATACTACCTGGTGGTTTTTCTTTCTATTTGTCACTGAACAGCTAAGCTACCATGTAGTTAGCTACCATGGCTAACTTGCTACGCAAATGTTGACCTTGAAAGGACAACCGACGCCACCGGACAAGTTGTGTCCATAATTTGTAAAATCACTTGAAATGACTTCTACTGAGCATATTTTACAAAGATTCCACCGCATATAGCTATATTTTACGTTTTAAGACTTGCGCTGAACATTCAGGAAGTCTTGTTTTTGAGTTGTTCAGGTCATGACCTCTGCACTGTGAAGTCGGCGTGCTAACCAATGGACTACCGGGGTCGCCTGTAATTGAGATTTCTGAATTTAAATTGAGATAGAAATTGATAAGGCAAATGTTGGAGACATTCAGCGCCCTTTTATTCCCTTTATCTAAAAAAAAAAAAAAGCAGAATTTAAGGCACTACCTCTTCAGGTGAAGTTTTCCACATCAAGAAGGTCCCAGTGGTACGTACTTTAGCAAGAAACACAAAAGAGCATGGCAACAGAAAAAGATCAAGCAGGCTAACTAAATAGACGGCTCAGAATAAAAATTTGGGACACAAATGCGAGTTAAGTCAACAGCAAGTCGTTTTTTTGTTTTTGTCTTTTCCATTGCAGTTAACATCCGACTTACAACCAGCTCGACTTACGACCACTACCTCCAGACCTTATTTTTAAAATTGTAATTCTACGCCTGGCACTGCAACGTGCAAGCAGGCCGGCAACGTGTATGACCATTTTGGCCAGCCAGCCAGCATCTCACACTCGCACAGCAATCGACCGCGTGATAATAATAATAATAATAATAATAATAATAATAATAATAATAATAATAATAATAATCATAATCAATGTAATTTCTAAGCGCGTTTCAAAACTCTCAAGCTCACTTTACAGTCACAGGATAAGTTTTTCTTTGGGTGAGCAGCGGCAGCCACGCGCGCCAGCGTTCACTCAACCCGGAAGTAACTCAAATAGATAGAAAGCTAGCTAGCTAGCGAGTCAATAGACAATAATAATAATCCATTTCATTTCTAAGTGCCTTTCAAAACTCTCAATGTCACGTTACAGTCACAGGATAAGTTTTTTTCGGTGGGTGAGCCGGCGTTCACTCAACCCGGAAGTAACTCAAATAGATAGAAAGCTAGCTAGCTAGCTAGTCAGTAGATAATAATAATACATGGCACCAGAGTAGGGGACTTTGCAAGTCATTTAACCTCTGAGTCTCTATTCAACATTTTGAACGGATGTCGACTTACGACCATTTTGACTTACGACCGATTGGTCGGAACGGAACTCGGTCGTAAGTCGGATGTTACCTGTATTCGATTATCTTTTCGCAATAGTACCCAGTTGCCATTGCTCAGGCAATAAATACAGTACTGCACAAGTTAACTTTTTTTTTTGAAAGATGTGACATGGTTGTGCAAACAAAATCATGAGCTTCTACATTCAAATGGCAAGAATCTCATCACAGTCTCCGCTTTTTTTTCTTCGATGTCACTTTTAGGCAAAGTGATTAAAAAAAAAAAATCATGGCATTGCGAATGAGTTTCAGATATGACCGGGTGGCTATTAAAAATCACCTCTGGTCGTGCAGTTATCGGAGGAGGTGCTAGTAGAAGAACCTTCGTGCTTGGCAGGAACGTCCTGCTCCTCCGAGGATTCCTGTTGTGGACCTCTGTTGGGCAGTCTCGAGCTGTGCATGATGTGAGCATCCAACATCTCCAGCAGCAAGTCATACAAAGGCACCATGTTCTTCATTTTCATGCAGTGGAGATGATCCATGCCTTTGTTGCTGCGGATTGAAGAGGTAAGACGGTGTGTTATATGTGTGTGTAACGGAATATTTTGTTTAACGAATATAATGATCCCTCACCTGACATGTCGGATATGCGAAAGCAGCATGAGTAAATGGGCCAAGCGGGTGTACTGCTGGCGGAACGTCAGGCCCGTTTTGGCGATGGCCCATACCAGCGCGTCGGTCACGGTGTCGAGAAGGCGAAGCAACCTGGAGCGGCTCTGAAGCTCATCGCTGCCCTCAGAAGAGGCCAGGCACATATCTGGAAAAGAAAAAAAAAAACAAAGTATGACGAAGCTGGTGGTGACATCTTATGATAAATACGCACAGGTGACGTGTGTCGTCCGCCACAACATCGCTGATAAGGTTTAACAACCACTGGTTAAATATAGAGCACCGAAAAGGGGATGCGGACTATTCGACCTTGATCACCAGAGTACTGATAAGTAACAACAACTTGAACAGTAAAACCTCATCAGACATCTTGTTTGTGGATATCGTTGAAAATGGAACAAAGCTGACGACAGATGCAACGAAGAGTGGACTCAAAAAAAAAAAAAAAAATCACAATTATTATTATTATCATAAAGTGACCTTGAGATTTTTGAAAGGTGCTTATAAATTAAATGAATTATTATTATTATTATTATTACAGTATTTTAACATCCGCATGGAGATTCTTTCAAATCCAACATCTGTTTTTAGTCTCCATCAGGTCCCTCAGGAACACTTTCGCTCTTCAGCTAGCTAGCTAGCTAGCTAGAGTATTTTTAAGCGTTTTGGCTCCAAAACAATAATACCGAAAGATAACGGTGTAAAATGTTTTGCGCTTTTGATCAAAGAATATTAATGCCAAAGAATTTTAATGACAACATGAGAGGAAGCGGAATTCTTCTTTTTTTTTTTTTGTTGAAAGACTTTACACGAACGAGCAGCACTTGAAGCACATTGAACAGTAACTGCAAAAAAGAAACGGCCCCTTTAATGACTTCTCTGTGCCTGTAAAATAAAATGTTAAAACCACAAATCCCATAAAATGTGACTTTTTGATAGATTGTTTTCCATTAATAAAAAAAGCAGAAAAGTCTTTCATTCAGAAGTTCTATAAATGTCTCTGTTGAAAGAGCTGAGTTTCATATGATTGAAAATTGACTTTTTATTGTTTGTATACCAATCATCCATCCATCTATCTATCTATCATCTATCTATCATCTATCCATCTATTATCCATCTATCATCTATCCATCCATCCATTAGCAAGCTAGCTAGTTTTCTATCTGTTTGAGTTACTCCGGGTTGCGTAAACGCTGGCGCGTGTAGCTACCGCTGCTCGCCGACAGAAACATTTGCGCATAAATCTTTTATGTGCCTATTTTTCGAAAACGTGGCTCTGAGAGCGTTGCTGCACTTCTACATGATCAGCTGGGCAAATATCCAAAGCCACTTTCAAGCAATTGTCCGAAAGACGAAACCACCGTATGAATACTCCCAAATACTTTTTGGGGAGGTAATCAGCAGGTTTCTTTCCAATTCGCCCGTTTATATGTACTTCAGATTTTGTTTGAATGTGGATCTATCTGGCTGCATGTCTGGCTATCTAGCTAGCTATCTTTCAGGCTATCTGGCTAGCTACCTAGCTTGCTATCCACTGTATTTGCTATCAATAGGCTATCTGTTAGTTACCTGGCTATCTATTAGCAATCTAGCTAGTTTTCTATCTATCAAAAAGGAATGTTGGGATGGTATTAGCATTGGATGGCAAAGCCGAGAGCATGAACTAGTTGACCTTATGACAGTCTAGCTAGCGATCAAGCTAGCTACCTAGCTATCTATTTGTTATCTGTTAGCTGTCTAGTTGGATGGCAAGCTATCTAGCTAGCTATCGTTTAGCTATCTAGCTGGCTAGGTGGATATATTTTAGCGACTGTATCTATTAGCTAGCGAGACTGTATCTATTAACTAGCTAGCTTTCTGTCTATTTGAGTTACTTCCGGGTTGAGTGAACGCTGGCGCGTGTGTCTGCCGCTGCTCGCCCCCAGAAAAATTTATCTTGCAACTGTAAAGCGACCTTGAGAGTTTTGAAATGCGCTTATAAATGAAATGTATTATTATTATTATTATAAATGGAAGAAGCTAACTGAAGCTCGTGGAAAAAAAAAACATTCTTAAGGCCCTTCTTCTTCTTCTTTCTAATAAGACTTCTTTTTACCTCATTGTCCAGATTCAAAGCGTACATTTTAAGTCCCCCCCCCCTGCCCCATTTTTTTTAATCAGCTCCACGAAGACCAACATTGTTCATGTGCTCAGCTGATCCTCCAAAAGTTCTGTCAAAAGAGCAACGGAAAGAGCCATTCAAATTGGTCCAGATATATTCATTAAATCTGATTTTTTTTTTTTTTTGGGATGATAGTGCTACATGTGCTCAGCAGAGCTCCGGTAAATTCATTTTATTTTCTGACTCATGGCTATTACACAAATGATGAGACATGATGAAAGCTGTGCTGGAGGAGATGGCACACACACAACAAAAAAATATACAAATAAATAAAATAAATAAATAACCCCATGAACTCCGTTCAACTTTGCGAGTTGCACAGCACACTAACTGAATGACTGCCAGAAACGACCGCAATGTCCAGTTATAACCGGACCAAGTTAGACTACACACACACACACACACACACACACACACACACACACACACACACACACACACACACACACACACACACACACACACAGCAGCGGCTTCGTGTGTGCCTGTGTGCGATTGTGTTTTTGTGTTGACTCACTGGAGTTAAGGAGGATCATGGCCTTGAGGCAGACAAACTCCTCCCTTTGCAGCTTGAGTTCTCTCACCCTGGATGTGGCGGCGACGAGCATGTCGAAGATCTCCACGAAACCCTGGACGCAGCTGCCTTCTTCCCTGACACACAAATGCAAACGTTGTTATTTCTTATTCGGGACGGAAAAATAGAATTGAGTGAAGCATTTGTATTAAGGCAAAATTTTATACAGTGATACATTGGGCTGACGAATTTAATTAGTTCCCAGAAAGTGTGTGTAAGGCGGAAAGTGTGTATTCCAAAAATTAATTTGCCATAGGAAACCATTAAAATGAGAATAATCCGTTCCCAGGTCCCAATAAAATATAATTTTCAACTAAATAAACCTTAAAACTACACACAATATACCTTATTTTATGTATAATAAATATGCTATGGTATTCTAGTTAAAGAAATAAACTGTACTGTGTAATAAAGTCGTTTTATTTACCTTAGTGATGGTCGTTGATGGCTTGATGGAATGTATAGCTTTTTGCATAAAGTGTCTCTAGGAGCTCTGGGTTGTCCATCTTGGAAGTTGTGATATTGCAACAGCAACAGATGCAGGCAGACACACTAGAAACTTGGCTTGGCTTGTGCGGGTTATTTGTGCTGCCTGATTGATGGTATATTTTAACCTTGCAGTCTACACTCTGCCTTTGAACTATCAATAAAGTTGAAACGAGTCCATATTTCACTGTGTTTTCTATCCATTTTTTCACACTCTCTCTGTCATCTGTATATCTATTTTCATGTGCAGCTCTGTGTTTCTGTAACCCCCCCTCTCACTGCTGCGTGTGTCCCCTCCCTCCTCTACCACGGATCTTGACCAATAACGTGCGGCTTTAACCGAAGACCGGGGGCGGGTAATATAGAATAATATAAAAAAGCCAGCTGCCATTTCCAGCTTCGTTCAAGAACCGGCTCGTTCGCGAACGACACATTGTGGTTCCCGAAAAATAGTTTGTATGCCAAGATTATATTCTTGCGAATTTAACGTTCGTAAAGCGAAAAGTTCGTTAGCTAAAGCGTTCGTAAGCCGAGGTATCACGGTACATATTTTTTTACAAAAACTAATCCCAACTATTTTCCTCTTCGTTTTACAACTGCCCATCTCTCTCTTATTATACTCAAAATGTGACCCCCTAGACCCTAGACCTCTTCAGGTTTGGAATCTGATCCTAGACTTTCGATGAATGCCTTGTGAGAGACCACGACGTTGATTAAAAAAAAAAATGAAGTACCTGCTCAGACTGAGGTCAGGAGAGAAGATGAGTTTCCCGGGATGGTCGACCGACCTCCACATCAGTCCGATCATTAGCACCTCTAGCCAACAGCACTCCAGCATGTGCACCTGGTCCAGGAGGCTGAGTTCCACAAAACCTGAAGAGGTCACAGAGTGAGATTCGTGTGTGCTGCTGAGCGATGACATGTCAAACATCTTGGCAAAAACATGGTGGATTGAGGTTGTGTGTGATGCCATCAAAACCCAGTTTGACCACATTAGCGCTTATTTTAGTCATGGCGGTACCGTGGTGGGCCATCAGGGCCTGCAAGGCCTTCTCTACTGGCCTAAAAATGTGTGAATCACAGACTAATGTGAATTATATTTTGTCCATGAATTATTATTAATTGATTCACTGGCAGACGTGCAAAAATGTGTCCACTCCAGTGCTAGGGTTTTTGTCATTGTCACTCGAATTCCAGGACCCACAGAATATTGAGTTTTAGGACTACATAAACATTAATTGCAGCATTGGAAACCTTAGACTCTCTTCTTTCATCAGAAAAGAGAGTTAAATGGGTCTGGAGTTATCTGAGTTTGAAATGGGGCGAATGTACAAAATACAATACATACATATTGGTTTATATAGGGCTTTATCCACAGCTGAAGCTGTAACAAAGCGCTAAGATGGACAAAAGGCAACTGCTGACCCCTCGTGGAAGGGAAAAAACATTGTCAGAGGTCTGATCAGCACTTTATCGGCACCCAAGCATGAAAAAAAAATATTTATTTTTTTTTTAGGATTTTTTTTTTTTTTTTTTTTTTTTAGGAATGAATTCGGGAATGGCAGTGAATGAGTTAACCTTACCTGGGATCTTCTTGGCCCAACTGATCATGTGAACCAGCTCCTTGTCAGCAAGATTGGTCAGCGACATCATAACGTTAGCTTCGGTGAGCGGTCTCCTCATATCCTTCATCAAGTAGATTTCCGGAGGCTCCGCCTCCATGATTCGTTGGATGAGCTGCTCCGGGGTCAACGCAGGTGGGTGGAGCTCGGAAACCGCCGCCGTTTCCGTTAACGGCTTGACACCGTTGGGCTTGCCGTGCGAGGACAAACTCACTCGCCGCCTCTGTTGGTTCCGGTAGCTTCCACGTTCCTTGCGCATGCCTGAGTCAATGAATGTATGTCAAAAATAGAAAACAATCGAAGTATTAATAAGAAAATAATAATAATAAAAATAATAAAGAAATAATCAACAAATAACAAATACAATAACTAAAAAATATAGAATAAATAAAAAATACAATAAATAAAAAGAATACAATAAATAAAAAATACAATCAATAAAAAATACAGTAATAAAAAATACAGTAAATAAAAAAATAGAAAAATACAATAAATTAATAAATAAAAAACATTTAAAAATAAAATATAATAAAATAAGTACTATGTACTAAATACTAAGTACTAAATAATACAAAGTACTAAATAATACTCAGTCCTAAATAATACTGAGTCCTAAATAATACTGAGTACTAAATAGTACTGAGTACTAAATAGTACTGCGTACTAAATAATACTGAGTACTAAATAATACTTCACTTTCACTTTGCTGCTGTGAAATGTAAATTTCTCCACTGTGAGACTAATAAAGGCATATCCAATCCAATCCAATCCAATCCAATACTAAATAATACAACACAATACAATACAATACAATACAATGAAATGCAATAAAATACAATAAAATTATAAATAAATAATAAAAAAACTAATAATAGTAAAAAAATAATCATATTGGCAATCAAAAAACTTACCACATTTGGTCATGCCAGCCTCGTAGCATTTGCGAAGACGGCACGCCTGGCAGCTCTTGCGTCGGTTTTTGTCAATGGTGCACTGATTGGTTGCCGGGCAGATGTAGTCATTGTGTCCTGAATTAAAATTAAAAGATGACAGGACGGACGAAAACGACAAATGAAAAATCCAAATCAACGCAGCGTTTCCGTTTGCCTCACCTTGGATGCTCCTCTTGAAGAAGGCCTTGCAGCCTTCGCAAGACCAGACGCCGTAATGGTAGCCAGAGGCGTAATCCTGGCAAACGGCGCAGAAGTGGAGGTCTGCTTTGCCACCCGATGACACCACCAGTTCCTCACTCTCCTGGGAGCGCCTGCGCTTGCTAAGAAAAACGTGTGTCAAGTCGAGGTTGATGGCGCACACGTGTGTGTGTGTGTGTGTGTGTGTGTGTGTGTGTGTGTTGGTTTTGTTGAAAGTGTCAAGCAGTAACGTGCGCTATTGATTTGACTTTTGACCGCATGAAAATCGATAAGATGTGAACTAGTGACACAAAACAAATAGCAGAATCGACTTGTGCACAAGCTTGTGCATTGACTTTGGACCCTCGCATCTTTCAAATCAGATCAAAATAGATATTCTGGGTGGGGAATTGTGACAGACCAGTTGACCTATGACCCCCCCACAAAAAAAGTGATCTCAAGATTTTTGGATTGCATTTGGTCTGCAGACGGATCTTGGACACTGCCTTTTTCAATCACTTTAAAACGGATACTACTTGCAAATTAACTCATTCACTGCCATTCCAGAATGTATTCTGGAATTGAAAATATGACGTAGAGCGCCATTTCCGAATTTGTTTGGGTTTTGGTTTTTCTTGCGGGGGTGTCGATAAAGCGCTGGTTAGACCTCGAGCAATTTTTTTCCCTTCCACAATTTTTCCCATATTAGCGCTTTGTTCCAGCTTCAGCTGTTGTTCAAGCGCTATATGAACCAATATGTATGTATTGCATTGTATTTTGAACATCCGCCCCCATTTCAATCTCTGATAACTCCAGACTCATATCATTTAGGAATTAAGCTTTTTTCTGATGAAAGAAGAGAGTCTACGGTTTCTTACGCTGTATTGAATGTTTATGTAGTCCTGAAACGCCGTATTCTGTGGGTCCTGGAATTCAAGTGACAGTGACAAAAACTCTGGCACTGGAGTGGACAGATTTCAGCACATCGTCTGGCAGTGAATGAGTTAATAATCAAAAAGTAAAATATTTTCTCGTTCCAGAAATGAACAAGAAGGTCTGAACCACAAATGATTTCCTGTCAATTGGAGGGAAAATGATGCATCGACTACAAACAATGCGTCTCTGTTTGAGTACTTGCATCCACACCACTGGAACCTTCTGGTTTGGTTCCCCTTTCTAAAAACCCGAATCTCCTGGTCCGATAAAGAAAAAGTGCTTTAACACTGCCCAAATCATGCAAAAAAAAATAAATAAAAAAGATCTGTCAATCATCCCCAAAAAAAGTGACGCAAGGTGGTACCTGGTCGTCAACTCGCAGCCTCTCGGTGACAACTCCGCCCACGGACTCTGGATCTGGATAGGCTGACTTTGCTGAGGGCGTGCCTGGGAGGGGTGCAGCGGTCCCGGCGGGCCCATGTGGCCCTGCCCGGGCCAGAATAAGGAAGGCCTAAGAGACTGGTGCACAGGAGAGCAGTCCGAAAGTCCCGGGCCGGTGTAGAAGATAGTTGGACTGTAGAAAGGGATGGCGGGAAAGTCATGGCTGAGGTCGGTGTAAGGGGAGGGGATACAGATGGGCTGGCTGCTTTCGAGGGACACACCCGGGGACGAGGCGCTGTGGACGGGGGACAGGACGCGACAGCCCACTCGACTGGAGTCCACCTCCTGGAGCTGAAGGAGGGGCTGAGCTTTGTCCGCGGCCATCGTGACGGCGAGGGTGTGTTTCTAAGGACGGATGTCCGTCATCGTCCATGTAGGATCGACTTGACTTTTTGGCGCGTTAGGACGTGTCCGATGCGTAATCGAGATGTTGAGGCGATCGGGTGATTATTCCAAAATGTGACGGGATCGGAAGAAGGCGTGTCCGGTGTATGTTGAGGAAAGGATGATGTTGAGCGGCCATGTGGACTCAATGAGGCAGACGGGACATCCCTGGAAGACAAATAAATGGACAACCAAAAAGAAGTCAAATAGGAACCTTGTAAATTGGGTGTTTTTATGTTAAATCCGATTTTGAGGTTTTGTCAGGGAGGAACTTGAACTCGGATTACTAAGTGGAGGCACTATGTATTTTTTTTTTTTTACAGTAAATAAGACAATAAAGACACTGAGTTGGCTCAATTTAAAAAAAAAAAGGTTACGGTCACATTTAAAGGACAACCGACATCACTTTTTTGTTTCCTAACTGACATCAGAAAAACGTTTTATAGCATCTGAAAAACCCAAAACACGCAGGCTGATATTTTTAGTCAAATGCAAACACATCCAGTTATGAATATGATTCAAATAGTTCTGAAGAGGAAAGCATACATGTTTGCAATCGATTCAAGAATTTATTCCGTGCCATTTTGAGGCAATAGGGGGGGGGGATGTATCACCAAAAAAGCTCCGTATAAGAAATTAATCAGCCCATTTCCACAGGCTGATTAATTCCTTACACGGAGCTTTGTCGCCCTCTTCTGCCTCTTTTTGTTGCTACACAACGTTTTCTGACCAAAGTACAGCAAAATGCATTGACGTGATGGAAGGACTGCTACAATGTGTCCTTTTTTCGGTCAGCGGCGTTCCTTCAGTGACGTCACGTACGGACTCGTCACCAACTCAAAAACAAGACTTCGGGAATATTCAGCACGAGTCTTAAAAGGTAAAATATAGCTATATGCGGTGGAATCTTTGTAAAATACGCTCAGTAGAAGTCATTTGAAGCCATTTTACAAATTATGTACACAACTTGTCCGGGGACGTCGGTTGTCCTTTAACAGCGTGCTCATTATCATCACTTCTCAGGGAAATCAATTGTTTTTTTTTACCAACCCAAACACAATAAACATACAAAGCAAACGTCTGTGTAAACTCTGTCATACATCAATGAAAAGGTTTCTTCAGCCTCCCTCTGTACTTCTTTCAAAGTGTCTGACATTTTGCTTCACATCCAAGAAGCTTCGTCAGCGAACAAAAATTTTGCTGGTAGCTCTGGCCCTGTATATATATATATATATCGCTACTGTCCCGGGTGGCGGTGCTAGACCTCTGCACTGATAGGTCCCTGCTCTAAGTTTGGGGGGGTGCAGAGGACCATTTCCTGAGGCTACACTGATTACCACTATTGTCCTGACTGATTATGGTCTACGACTGGCCTGATTTCCCCATTTGCTCTGCTATCACCTCATCAGTATAACTAAGCCTGTGTGGTCTAAGAAGTCTGTTGTAAGAACGATTCAAATTAAACCTCACCCCACCATGGCGATTTAGTGTAGGGTTTTGCTGTTTTATAAAAATAGCTTCTTTTACTCCCCTTTCAAACCATCTGTCTTCTTTCGCTAAGATTTTAACCAAATTGTCGTCAAATGTGTGCTTGCTGGCTTTTAGGCGCATATGTTGTTAAGGTCTTTTTTTGAGAATTTGTTTCGTCTCCCCAATGTATTGCTCTTTACAATCTTCATTTTTACAATGTATTGAATAAACTACATTACTTTGTTTTTCATTTGGAACCTTTTCATTGATACAAAGCCTGAATATTTTGCTGTCCTAAAACTCAAAAATATCCTTTAAAATGAACATCTTTTTTTCAGTGATTTTCCCATTTTTGCATGTCCTCCAGCTTTAAAAATCGTCCCTATGTATTTTGCCTATTTTGCAGCAATCTAGGAAATGTTGTTCACCAGAAGGGGAAGTATGATTACAAATGCATATTTGGGCAGATGTCCGTTTGATCAATAAGAATGTCTCTCACAGACACACACACACACACAAACACACACACACTGGTCTGATCCCAGGAAAGTACAGGATGCGTTGCTTTGCTTTGACAACATCTGATACAGCGCACCCAGCAGAGTTAATCATTCCTGGGTGCCATCCATCTCATCTTCACTCACAGTTGGAGAATATTCTTTGCTCCTTTTTCGCATCACTTTCATTTATTATCTTTTTTTTTTCTTTCTAAAACGAGTGAAGGTTAACCATGTCCTTAAGGAGCGAGTGATCTATCAAGTCCAAGTTCGTATCCTCGTCTGGTGAACGTTCGGAATCTATTGTACATTGACGTTGGAATTAAACAAGAGAACGTTCCCAGAACACCGCGACCCTGTGATGTGATGCGATCACTGATTAGTGGTAAGGAACACTTATTCAAAGTTGTAACAACTAAACCTGACAATGGGAAACACATTTAACCACCCTGCGGCGTCGCCTGCCAAGTATAATATAGACTCCTTTAAAAATAAAGAAATAAATTCTTACGGTTTTGCAGATTTTTTTTGTTGACACCTCTTCTCCCATCCAGATTTCCGACGTACACACATCGCATAAGGCAGAAATTATATATACAGTAAAGTCTCGTTATATCGATATTTTCGGGAGTCGGAAAAAATATCGATATAAGCGGGACTATCGATATATCCCATCCTGCGGCATCCTTGCGTTCATAGAAATAGTATCGTAATAAGCAGTACTATCGATATAACCAATATCGATATAACAAGACTTTACTGTATATATATTTATATATAGATAGATAGATAGATAGATAGATAGATAGATAGATAGATAGATAGATAGATAGATAGATAGATAGATAGATAGATAGATAGATAGATAGATAGATAGATAGATAGATAGATAGATAGATAGATATCGAGGCTGGCAAGGTTACACCAAGGTCAGTGGTCCATGTAGTTATGGTTTCCTCTTGAGGGCCGTTTTGAATTTGGGGAAGCCATTAAAATGTTTAATCCACTCCACATATTACAATTAGAGCACACAACAAATTAATGAATAATTAGTTTTCAAATCTGAAGTCAAGAATAATGACTGATTTTGTTGTTTACATCCAAAAATATGAAATTTTGGTTTGGATTTTAGCAAACATCATTTTGATTTGCTTTCGCGGGGCGAAAAAAAATGATCTGGCGGGACAGATTCGACCCCCGGGCCTTAACTTTGACACCTGTCGTTTACCTCATCCTAAAATTCAATATTCTGTAGGTTTGAGTGACAGTGATAAAAGCCCTGGCACTGGAGTGAATAAATTTTTGCACATGTCTGGCAGTGAATGAGTTAATGGCGATCAAGCTTGGTTTATTGGACTTTATGAAGAAAAAAAAAACTGTTGGAATAGGAGTGCATAGGTGGCGCTTTGCCTGGGCCATCAAACATGCCGCTTTAGTCGCTTTTGCTTTTTAACATTTAACATTAGCCGCTGATAAACACTGTAGTGCAAACAAAAACACACACACACAATGCATGTTTGACAAGAGGGGAGGCGGCTTTAAAGTCAAGGTCAAAGCTTCCAGCGAGGGCGGGTAAACGCACCACATCTGCGTTAACCCCCCAAATGGGAGTTTTAAGAAGCGTACTTCCACCATGTTTTTTTTTTTTTACACATTATTTTTATTTTGCTGTTTTCTGAGTGTGACTCATCTGATTTAGTAGTTACTTAGTTGGATAGAGAATAAAGTTTATTGGAAACTTAATGGAAGCAGACAGTCACGCTTTTCTTCAAACTTTGCACACAGTCGAGTCGATTTGAGTGAAAAGCTTTGGTGTTGAATTACAAAGCCTCTTCAATCGTATACCCACAATGGTCAAACTCGTGAGTGGTGAGACAGCGTCGTTAAACTTCAAACCGAGCGTGCATCCCTGCATCTTTAACTTTGGCTTGTTTCCTGACTTGAGTATTCTTGAGTCTTGATCAAACCTCAGGTGACTGAGGTAAAGTTGAACTCCAGCCATGGCGCACTGGACCTCACTCCCTTCTGCTTGGCCTTTTGCCATCATTTGGATCATTTTCAAAAAATGTTTTTCTTTGAGCTTTTTTGAAACTTTGAACAGACAAACAATTTTGTAAGAGCGACTGAAAAACGCTGTCGTGAATCATGAACTACTATGAACGCAATACCCGAAATACAGTCTCTGTGCTTTTTACTTGTATGTGTGAATATATATATATATATATATATATATATATATATATATATATATATATATATATATATATATATATATATATATATATGTGTGTGTGTGTGTGTGTGTGTTTGTGTGTGTGTATGCATATGTGTGTGAAGAGGACGAACACCATATATGTATTATTTATATGTGTGTGTATATATGTATTTATATGTTTGTGTATATATGTATTTATGTGTGTGTATATATGTATTTATATGTGTGTGTGTGTGTGTGTGTGTGTGTGTGTGTGTGTGTGTGTGTGTGTGTGTGTGTGTGTGTATGTGTCTATATGTATACATGTGTGTGTATATGTCTAAACATGCGTATATATGTAAATATGTGCGTACTGTATATACTGTATATACTGTATATCTCTCTCTCTATATATATATATATATATATATATATATATATATATATATATATATATATATATATAGTGTGTGTGTAGATATATATATATATATATTTATATGATGTAAACATTCAATGCAGCGTTAGAAATTTTTGGACTCTCTTCGTTCATCAGAAAACAAACAGTTAATTCCTAAATTATATGGGTCTGGAGTTATATAAACTTGAAATGAGGGCGGCTGTGCAGAATACAATGCAATACATACATATTGACTTATATGGCGCTTTAACAACAGCTGAAGCTGGAGCAAAACGCTAACATGGACAAAAGGTAAATAATGCCCCCTTGTGGAAGGGAATTTTTTTACAAGAAGTCTGACCAGCGCTTTATCGACACCTAAGCATAAAAAAAACAAATCCAGAACAAATTTTTGGATGGCGCTCAATGTCTTATTTTCAATTTGTGAATGGCAGTGAATGAGTTAGTTAGATTTGCAAATACAGTATGTTACAAACCGGCGCACACAAAAAGGTCATCGCCAAGCCAAGTCTAACTATAAATGACACAACTCTTCCCATCCATTCAAGAAGACAAGTCTGTTTGAACACAAACGCTCAAGGCCGATGCCGTTTCCCATCCATCCCTCCCAAATAACACCCCCCTCCCACCTCCACCCCCTCCCCCATGCCTGCCTCCTTAATATCACGGATATGAAACGGCTGTGCACCAACCAAGAAGTTGCACCTTCCTCTTTTAAGGAGTGGTTGGTGGTCCGTGCCAACCAGTGGGAGTCAATAGTCGGGATTTTTAATCAAGAAAATAGCTACCCCCCTTGATATCAACACACACAGAAAGTAAAGTAAAGCATGACTGGTTCTTGTATGTTTTTGAAAAAAAAATGGATAGAGAACCAAATGGGGGTGTTCACGGGTGTTTGCGTTTCAGGTTGGACCGCTACAGTCCACCTCCAGTTCCGCTTTGAAGTAAAAAATAAACATCAAATCAGTTGCGTTCAACCCGCAGCAGTGAATATGCTTTCGGTTGGCAACAAAATTTTGATCAAAGGTTACAAAGCAAAGTAGTGAACACACCGCGTGTGTGCTCACCAAACAAGAAAAGTTGTCACGGTGCAGTTTGGACAAAGTGCACGTATCTTTGAACTGTTCACAAGTAGAGTCCTGGCTGGTCCGGCGAGCTTTAGGGCGGTGAAGCGTTTCATCTTATACGATAGCGACAACAAAGGATGCTTTTTTTTTTGCAAGAGATCCACATTATTTTATTTTTTCAATCTGTTCATTAAATAAAGTTGCTTTCAATCTGATTCGAAGTGAGACAATTTCAGATCACCTAAATGCAACAAAACTAGAATTAGTCAACTTTGCATTTGTATCAGCCCCGAATCTGGAATGCTTTTAATCTTACAGAACTGTTTCAACTGCGTTTACCAGCCTGCATCTTAAACAAAAGCGCTGAAGGTGTAAGTGAGTCTAACATCTGCTTAAAACAAAACCTAGCGATGCGTTCGCGGAGTGCATCATTCGTCAGTAAATCACAACTTTTCACACAAATACAACAAAAACAACGATGGATCAATGAATTAAAAAGATGCATTGCCACAGTTCCAAATCTGAGAACAAAAAAAGAAAGAAACAAGTCATCTTGTTTAATTTTAATTACCCCCCACCCACACCCACATACACGCAATCAGAATGTGTTTTTTTACACTCGTAGATAACCACGTGTGCAGTAAAAAAATATAATTATAAAGACACTCCTTGCGCTCAGAGTACAGTATTATTAAGGTTATAAAAATAAAAGAGGCCATAAAAGATTGTGCGATCTCTTGCAGAGTTGTTATCTGTCACCTGTTTAACCCACTCGTGTATTCAGTGGCGTTCAAGTGTCATCGGATTAAGGCACGCACACAGCTCGGGCCTTCCACTTGTTGCTTGAGCAGAAAATGTTTGACATGCAACCAGTGTAGGTTTTCGGGACTTTAACCGACGCCACCCACCCCACGCGCATCCGATAACAACAGTGCACATTAAAAAAAATAATCCAAAAAAACAACAACACTCACCTTCACTGCCAGATGCGCAGACGCACAAAGTTGTCGCGGCTGTGCGTCGCCACGACAAGTCACTTGGCGGATATCTGGGCACACTCGAGGGTGGGATAAAGTGACAACTGCACCGTGTTTGCTGAAAGATTGCGATCAAAACGAGCAACTGGTGAACCAGCTCCGAACCAGGGGGGACCACTGGAACCTGGTCAAAAGGAAATGCAGCGAGTTAAGCAAGATCCGGTTTGTCCCTCCAAAATAAAACGATTGGCGTCACCTTTATCCAAGTGGTCATCCAAGGGGGGAAAAACAAAACTGTCAATCAGATCCATTTAATATAATTAATTTTTCAGTGCAAGGATATAAAAAATATATTTAAACCCTGACAATAAAAACACAATGTGTCCTCTTTATATATGTTGCACCATTGATCAATGGTATTCATTTTTTGTTTTGAACATATGATATGTGAACACATACATAAAATCAACAGTGAGTGAACAATAATTCGATAAAAAAGAGATGGATGAATTGTTACAACTACGACTCGGAAATAATTTACATCAGACATGAACAATGAAAACATATTTCTTTGCTATTATTTACACAAAGTTTG
The DNA here is from genome assembly GCF_051943395.1 of Hippocampus bargibanti. NCBI lineage: Eukaryota > Metazoa > Chordata > Actinopteri > Syngnathiformes > Syngnathidae > Hippocampus > Hippocampus bargibanti. The sequence continues at coordinate 3,004,210 of NC_142752.1, forward strand.
TCCCGTGCGCTAGCGTCGGTTTTCACGGATGGTGCGCCTTACTCCCATACCCCCCCCCCCCCCCCCAAAAAAAATGAATGTTGGGTCGATTTAATACTTAACTTCCAAAACATGACTGAGGGTGGTTGTTTTTGCATTTCATTTATAAGCACCTTTCAAAACACTTAAGGACACTTTACAGTCACAGGATATTTTTTCTGCGGGTGAGCAGCGGTAGGCACACGCGCCAGCGATCGCTCAACCCGGAAGTAACATAAAGTAAGAAAGAACAAAAACTAAATAACAAATAATAATAAAATGAGAGTCATTCATTCTTCAGCACTTTCTGCACCCTTTTTGTGACATGAAGTAGTTCTAGATGAAAGAGGAGAGGATCAAAGCGTCCTTTTCAGCAGTGGATCAGGGACGTCATGGTGGAATGTGCACGTCTACTACAAGCTAAATGTTGAAAGCAAACACGCAGCTGTAGCATCCACATTTCCCGTCCCACATAAATCCGCTTCAATTCCAAGCAGCGACATTGAACTTGTAGCAGCTTGGACTGTTTTGTGGGATGCTTTGAAACAGCCGAAGCATCAACCAGCAAAATCTTGATTGTTTTTTTTTTTCCAATGGGAAGAAAATGAAAAAAAAAAATACGGGAAAATAAGAATCATTTCAGATGTAGACAAAATGGCTCCTCTCTAGGGCTGTAGTAATACTCTCTCCAAATTCAGTTCGACAAGTCACCATATGTGTCTAAAAGAGCATTTTCATCTTTGTAACCCCCCCCCCCCACCACCACCACCCACCTGAATACAGGACCACCACCTTGTACCACCTCACCTGCGAAGATAATCTTTCCAAATTACGATGCACTCATTTCTCCACCTCTCAAAGGCCAATTTTGGTGATTACGTTTTTTTTTTTTTGTAGCTGCTCAATCTGTCGCTGCTTCAGAAGCTCATTTGGCGCGGGAAGGTAATGGACTCCCGTCTTTACGTTCGGACACACACACACATACACACACACACACAACAAACTGCGAGGTGCAAATTGTGCTACAAATCACTCCAGCGACAGCTTTCACCCTCCATCTGGTTCATGCCACTTTGATGGGTAATTTTTTTTTATACCCCCGCCAAATGTGACTTTGCGATTGCATATTTGATAAGTTTTACATTGCATTTCCAATTGTTCTGTTGACCCGAAGCCTTTTTTTCTCCTTCAAATAATAACACTGGTTTTATTTTGAAATTTGTCCATCACTGGTCTAAAATATGAGGAGAGCAACATGGTGGTTACTTCTGTGTAGAGTGAACGCTGGCGCGAATGACTGCCGCTGCTCACCCGCACAAAAAAAAAAAATCATGTGACTGTGACATGTGACTTTCCGCCTTAGACACTGTGTGGGAACCAATTAAGTTCATAAGCATAGGTATCACTGTATTATTATTATTATTATTATCATCACTGATTGACTCAATAGTTGGGAAATGCAGCCCCCTCGTGGAAGGGGGAAAAAAAACATTGCCAGAGGTCTGACCAGCGCTTTATCGGCACCCACCGCAAGAAAAACCAAAACCAGAACAAATTCGGGAATGGCGTTCCACGTCATATTTTCAATTCCTGAATAAATTCGGGGATGGCAGTGAATGGGTTAAAATGCAAACATATAGACTTTTTTTTGTGTGGATGGGTTGTTTTTCTTTTGGGGCGGAAACAGCTGGCAGGGAGAAAGGAGAAGTCCTGTGTGCCCATGCAGAGTGATGGAGTCATCAGTAAGAGGAACACAGATGGTTATACCCTCTTTTCAAATTCACCATCCCAAAGAATCGTCCTCCATTACTCCGATTTGGCAGTCCCGATTGTGTTTACCGCAAAACTGTAACGTAAACTCAGCTTGTAAACACTTGACGAGTTGACTCCCCATGATGTTTCTGGTTCCACGATCCTCACAGGATAACGTGACGTTCTATCAGTCTTTCCATCTTCCCTTGAAGCTACAAAAAGTTGGCCGTTTCCACCCCAAAAAAAAAGACTTTGCGTCAAAATCAGGAATCAAAACTGGTTGACCTCGAGGCTGGCAAGGTTACACCAAGGTCAGTGGTTCATGCTGACCTTTGAGGCAATGGGACGGGGCAGCATCACATGCTGCCAGCTTTGTAGAAGTGAGAGTGGGAAGTTATTGCTCATATTTCGGTGATCTGGCACATGAGGTGATGCTCATGCAAATACAGTGATACCTCGGCTTACGAACGCTTTAGCTAATGAACTTTTCGCCTTACAAACATTAAATTCGCGAGAATATAATCTTGGCATACGAACTAGTTTTCGGGAAACACACGGAGCGCCACAATGGCTGGCGGACTAGTTTTCCACCCCCACTTTGCACTCGGTGCAGATGTGGTTTGTTATTGAGTGCATACTTTTACATTTTTGGGACCGAAAAAAACCCCACCACAGGCTAGTGTTCAGCCAAAGATGACACAAAATAAAATTACAGTCGCGCAGAAGAAGGAGATCATCAAAAACCACGAACGAGGTTTGTGAGACTTAGCATCCCAGTACCAGTATGCTAAGTCGACCATTGCTATGTGTGGCTAAGGGTGTTTCTGTGTTGTCTAAGCAACGATCACAGGCAATATAAGAGGTTGAAAAACTTCTGGTGATTTGGATTAACGAAAAGCAGCTAGTACGGGACAGTGTGAGTGAGGGTATGATCGCCGAGAAAGCACAGCAACTTCACTCGGATATCATCAAGAGGCAACTACATCAACGACCATCACAAAGGTCAATAAAACAACTTTATTATACAGTACAGGGTATTTCTTTAATTACAATACAATAGCACATTTATTATACATAAAATAAGGTCTATTTTGTGTAGTTTTAAGGCTTATTTAGTAGAAAATTCTGATTTATGGGGACCCGGAAACGGATTATTCTCATTTTTAATGGTTTCCTATGGGAAATTAATGTTTGGAAGACACACTTTTCGCCTTACACATACTTTCTGGGAACCAATTAAGTTCGTAAGCTGAGGTATCACTGTAGTCCTGATAAAAAAAATATAAAAAATTACAACTTCCAAAAGAAACGACATCTGTGTTTCAGATATTTTTTATAATAATAATAATACATTTCATTTATAAGCGCCTTTCAAAACTCGCAAGGACATTTTACAGTCACAGGATATTTTTCCTGCTGGTGAGCAGCGGCAGCTACACGCACCAGCGTTCACTCAACCCGGAAGTAACTTTTAGGCCAGCAGAGAAGGCTTTGCAGGCCTTGACGGTCAGCCACTGCCGTTTATTGACCTAAATCAATGCCGCCATTGTAGACTTAGAGGCCGCCTCGACCGAGCGACCCCATGAACAGTTCCAGCTGCTCGATATGGACTAAACCTATCAAAATAAAAGTTTACTCCCCGTGAAAGGTAATTCCAAACAATCTGTTCCTGGCGATTTAACTACGTGAGTGGTTTGTGCAACCCCAAACCGGACACATACAAACAAACAAAGCTTTCACGCTCACATTGGGACCTTTTACAGTCAATCCCGACAAGTATATTTTGGGAATGTGGGAGGATGCTTGCAGAACAAACTCTATACGAGAAGGTCAAAGCCCAAAGCTGAAGAAACAAAGGCGGTAAAAATAGAGTGAAGGTGTTCAAAGTAGCGCATTTCATTCCCTGAGAAGTTAGCAATAATTAGCATCGAGCTATGATTAATTGCGCGCTCTGGATTTTAAAAAAGTCAACTGACATTATAATACATTGGCGCAATCAAATAACATGCTTGAATGAGTCCAGTTAGCCTTTTAGCAATGAGTCTGCAGAAGCTAAAATAAAAAATAAAAGGGGCTTGGGGCTGAGACAGAGGGAAAAATTCTTTTGATCACACGAGTCAAGGCCAGACCAGACTGTGATCAGAAGATTTATGTCACTACAATTATACAGCTGGATCATGACTAGCTGTGATATTTTTCTCTCTCGCTCTTTTTTTTTTTTGGTGCTCTCTAAATGTGTCCTTTTCCACATGATGAAAAACACAAAGTATCCATAAATAGTGGAAGGTTTCAGATTCTGTTTATTTCTTTCCAGAGGCCATAAACAATCAAAAATGTACATGACAGCAATTGTAAGATTTATTTGACGGAAGACAGAAAAGACAATGAAGCGTGTCATTGCGACAGGACGTTCAGTCAGATCTGTCAATGACTTTAACTTCATTAGTCGAGGCCGACAATGACACGAGACATCTGGCGGTGTTGGCATGCGAATCTATGTTGGATAACGCGGGGGGGGGGGGGGGGGGGGGGGGCGCGGATTAGCGTTGTTTTGTGGTGGTTTTTATTTCATTTTGTTCAATGTGAAAAAGTATATTACTGTTTATCGTTAATGACCGAATGGCGCAGCACATGTCCTGGTGTTGATTTTTGCTCCGTGTACTGTGATAACGCAAATTGGATGGATGGTTCGGATGGATTGATGGAGGGTTTGGGTGGATGGATGGATGGATGGAGGGACAGAGGAAGGAAAGGACGGAGGAGGGAAGGATCAATGGATGGATGGGTTGTTGGTTCGGATGGATGGATGGATGGAGGGTTCAGATGGATGAATGAATGAATGAATGAATGAATGAATGAATGAATGAATGAATGAATGAATGAATGAATGAATGGAGTGTTCGGGTTGATGGAGAGTTTGGATCGAGGGTCATATGGGAAGATGGATGGATGGAGTGTTCGGATGGATGGACGGATGGATGGAGAGTTCGGATGGAGGGTTTTTGTGGATGGATGGATGGATGGATGGATGGATGGATGGCGAGTTCATATGGGCGGATGGATGGAGGGTTTAGATGGCTGGATGGAGGGAGGGTTTGGATGAATGGATGGTTCGATGGATGGACGGATGGATGGATGGATGGAGAGTTCGGATGGAGGGTTCAAATGGGTGGATGGATGGATGGATGGATGGATGGATGGATGGATGGAGGCTTTGAATAGATGGATAGAGGGTTCGGATGGATGATGGAGTGTTTGGATGGATGGATGGATGGATGGATGGATGGACGGATGGATGGCGAGTTCATATGGGCGGATGGATGGAGGGTTTAGATGGCTGGATGGAGGGTTTGGATGAATGGATGGTTCGATGGATGATGGATGGATGGATGGATGGATGGATGGATGGATGGAGAGTTCGGATGGAGGGTTCAAATGGGTGGATGGATGAAAGGATGGATGGAGGCTTTGAATGGATGGATGGAGGGTTCGGATGGATGATGGAGTGTTAGAATGGATGGATGGTTCATACGGGCGGATGGATGGATAGATGGATGGAGGGTTCGGATGGATGGATGGTGGGTTCAGAGGGATGGATTTGGATAGATAGATGAATTTGGGTGGGTGGATGGATTTGGATGAATGGATGGTTCGGATAGATGGAAGGAGGGTTCTGATGGATGAATTTCGATCGATGGAAGGAGGGTTTGGATGGATGGATGGATGGATGGATGGAAGGTGCATTTGGATGGATGGATGGATGGATGGATGCATTTGGGTAGATGGATGGATGGATGGAAGAATCAAAAGAAATGAACGAATCAGTGAATGACTGAACAATCGAACCAAATTCAACGTGCACATGTGCCCCGGTGTCCACTAGTTCAGTTTGTGAAAATTGAGTTGGAGTGCTCAGTGTTCAATTTTCATGTCCCGAGCTTTTAATAATTGGCCAGCATTCCAATCGCAAAGATGGAAAGGTTCACAGAGTGGGTGGGGGAGGTCGACAGAATGAGAGAGAGAGAGAGAGAGAGAGAGAGAGAGAGAGAGAGAGAGAGAGAGAGAGAGAGAGAGAGAGAGAGAGAGAGAGAGAGAGAGAGAGAGAGAGAGAGATTTGCATGCCATTTCTTTGGATTTTTGCTGCTGGTTTCCTGCAATAAACCAAAAAGATTATTTACTGCCGCGCAGCAGCGTGCCTCACATACTCGTTTGGTACACGTTGTGATGTGGGAGTCATGCAGCTCCACTGGAGAGCAATTAAAACCATCCAGACTATAAAAAAAAAAAAAAGTAAATGCATACACACGCAGCCCACACATTTAATTTCTGAGAATTATTACACAGTGCTTTTAATTCACAGGTTGAAGACTGTTTTTTTTTTTTTTTTTTAATAGTCGCTTTGCAGTTTTATGGCTCTTTCTTCAAAACAGGCCAATGAGTAATAAATCAAATTCATCGATTCAACAGAAAACACACATTCGTCCTCATCTCTCATTCATCCCAAATTTCGCCCGTGGGAAATTGTTTTCTTCTGTCCTTCCAAAGGGGTCGACAACACCCACTTTTAAAACTTTCCTGTTTAGATTATATTTACTTGATGGATTGGATTGGATATGCCTTTATTAGTCTCACAGTGGAGAAATTTACATTTCACAGCAGCAAAGTCATGAAAGGAATGAGAGGAGAAAAACGAAATACATGAGCTGCTGGAAAGGCAGCCACTCTCGCGGCGCCGTCTTGAAGTCAAAAGAACAAAAAAAAAACTAAATAAAAAACAATATGACAGCATAGAGACGATATGACAAAACAAACAAATATTTTGTTTAGAATGGCCTGAGACACATAAATAAATAAATAAATAAATAAATGAGGAACGGACTCTATAAATAAAAGAGTAAATGGCTAAATAAATACATATATAAATACATACATAAATACATAAATCACAGAATAAATAAATACATACACAAATAAATATTTTTTTTCGGTCAGGGGTGTTCCTTCAGTGACGTAACGTTCCTTCAGGACTCGTCACCAACTCAAAAACAAGACTTCCGGAATATTCAGCGCGAGTCTTAAAAAGTAAAATATAGCTATATGCGGTGGAATCTTTGTAAAATATGCCCAGTAGAAGTCATTTGAAGCCATTTTACAAATTATGGACACGAGTTGTCCGGAGATTTTGGTTGTGTGTTGAGAATTGCTTCCCTAAAAGCTGGTCGGGCCCCCAAGAAGAGCATACAAGGACGATGTGCAGATGTAGCAAACTGCGGCCAACTGCGCTGAACTCTTATAGTATACCCTTCCTCCTTCCTCCTTTCTCAGGAATAGCGACCACTCTGTTGATGTATGGAGGCAGTCTGCCACCCAATGTCAGTTTGATGTTAAAAGAAGCCTCCTGGCCATTGTGGTCAAGGTACGTTTGCAACCATCTGGAACAGTTCGACGCCTCGTCAAGATGGACCGAGATCCATTGAAATACAATCAAAGCAAAGAGATAACAGATAATGTTCCCCCGATGCTTTTCCGCATGGGGAATTCATTAAAAAAAAAAATCAAGTGATTGTATTTCCTCCTCCTGACCAATCTTAAAAGCCATTTAATGACCTGGCCGAGGCGCGTTTACAAATAAATCACGCCATCAGCAAGCAAAGGCGAGACGTGTTTACGACGTTTTGTTTTGACGCGAACTGGCAGATTTAAAAGTACGTTGCTCGCGGTGGTTTCAGACGCAGATTAACGCGAGACTATGCGTCATAAAACCACGCACGATATTACGCGTGTCAAGATAAATTATAAGGATCGAGGAAGAAAACAGCCAGACGGGCTTCTAGGCTGTAAACTCGCTGTTGTTTTATTGTTCTCCATCTTGTGAGAATCATTTTGTGCCTAGAATGCTTTTATCATTTTTATTTACACTCCAGTAATCAATCAAATTTTGCGGGAAAACGATTGATATATGAACATATCTTGCTTCATTTTCAAGTTACCGTATTTTCCGGTGTATGAGGTGCATCGGAGTATAAGGCGCACCCCCAATGAATGGTGTAGTTTAAAAAAATCCATATATAAGGCGCACCGGATTGACTATAAGGCGCACCTTCAATGGATGAAAAAAAAATCCAAATATAATATATAAATAGATAAAAGTTTTCCAAATACAGGTAACATCCGAGTTACGACCGGGTTCCGTTCCGACAAAACGGTCGTAAGTCAAACGGTCGTAAATGCATTCAAAATGGCCGACGCGAGGTTTATACGACAGAATAGTTCTTAAACAACGTTCTTAAACAACGTTTTCTATTGAATACTATGATATACCAAACTGCTTACAGTTCAATTATAAATCATTCAGTCATTTTTATCATTTTATATTTCGTATTATCGATTTTTATTACTGTAACGTTCTGCTGACCCAAATACGCACGGCTTCCCACGCATACACTCTCTCCCTGCTAACGGACAAGCTAGAAGAGCACACCCAACACATGCTCAGACTTCGGATGTTACAGGTAACATCCAACTTACGACCAGTTCTACTTACGACCACGACCTCCAAGACCCTATTTAAAAAATATATATTCTACGCCTGGCACTGCAACGCGCTAGCAGGCCGGCAACGCGTACGACAATTTTGGCCAGCCAGCCAGCATCTCACTCTCGTACAGCAATCGACCGTGTGATGGCACCAGAGGGGGAAGTTGGCGAGACATTTCGCCTCTGAGTCTCTCTTCAACATTTTGAATGGATTTCGACTTACGACCATTTTGACTGACGACCATTTGGTCAGAACGGAACTCGATCGTAAGTCGGATGTTACCTGTAGCTATTAGCTGTCTATTCGCTAGCTATTAGCTATCTATTCGTTAGCTATTATCTATCTATTCGCAAGCTAGCTGCCTTGCTATCTCTTTGAGTTACTTCCGGGTTGAGCGAACACTGGTGAGTGTAGCTCCCGCTGCTGCTTACCCATAAAAAAAATTATCCTGTGACTGTAAACCGTCTGTGTAAGCTCTCAGTCGTACAGGAGTGGTCCATCGATGAGAAGGTTTCTTCAGCCGTCATCTGTACAAAAGTGCATAGGGCTAAACTGCATATCAACTAGCACTGAAGGTAGAGAAAAGGAGTCAAAACATATCAGGAGAGCACTCACTAACTGTGGGTACCCTCAGTGGTCATTCAACAAATGTCAGAAAGAAAGAATAGCGAACGAAACCAATAATTCTCAAGATTCTAAAAGGAGAGGAGTAGCAGTACCGTACATTGCAGGAGTTTCTGAAAAATTACAAAGAGTCCTTTGGCAACATAAAATTCCTACTTATTTCAAACCGATAAACACGTTAAGGCAAAAATTAGTGCATCCAAAAGATAGGCTACCAAATGAAAAACAAAGTAATGTAGTTTATTCCATACATTGTAAGAATGAAAATTGTAAAGAGCAGTACATTGGGGAGACTCAACAAATTCTCAAAAAAAGACTTTATCAACATCGCAGGGATAATACTAGTGGGCCTCAATCGGCAGTACATTTGCATCTAAAAGCTAGCAACCACTCATTTGACGACAATGAGGTTAAAATCTTAGCGAAAGAACATAGATGGTTTGAAAGGGGGGTAAAAGAGGCGATTCTTATAAAACAACAAAATCCTTCATTAAACCGGTCTGGTGGTGTGAGGTTCAATTTGGATCGTTCATACAATAGCCTGCTCAGGCAAAACAGGTTAGGCAACTTTCGCAATGCTGATGAGGGTCGTTATGCTGATGAGGTGATACCGGGGGGAGTGGGTGTAATAGGCCAATCGTTAGTCAGGAATGTAGGAACAATCAGTGGGGCCACAGGGGGGTGTCCCGCGCCCCCCTCCAACCTGAGAGTAGGGACCTATCATAGCTGTGTCCGGCGCCACCAGGTCTGGACATTAGGGATATATAAATGGGGCCGATACGACCAGTCAGACTTTAGTTCGCTGACGAAGCCTCTTGGATAGGAGGCGAAACGTCCGAAACCTTCACTTTTGTACAGATGACGGCTGAAGAAACCTTCTCATCTGTGACTGTAAAGTTAACCTGAGAGTTTTGAAAGGCGCTTATAAATGAAATGTATTATTATTATTATTATACATGCTTTTCTTCTTCTATAGTCCGAAAACGTTAAAGTCATAAGCAAAATTCTCTTCCATCAAAAGGAGGAAAAAAAACGCAACATTTTAAATCAGGGGGGTGTGGTTTATTAATTCTCTTTACCGCACTGTGGCTTTGTGACCAAAAAAAAAAGATCCTAAAGATGATTCACCCCTGACGTCCCGTCGTGCAGAATCATAAAAGCTTCCTCCTGTGCTTGAAATGATCAGCAAAGCTTTCAATCATCTTTCTGGGGGGAAAAAATAAAAAAATAACTAAAAATATATATTTTTAATGAATGTTGAGCATAAGAACTAGTGTTACAGTGCCCTCTTGTGGTCTACCTCATCATTTACACTAACCTGCCGCTGCATCTAACGTCAAAAAAATCCCCCCTTGCTCCCCCCATTTTAATTTTCGTGGCACTTAGAGCCCCAATTTCTTTTTTTTAAATGGCAATCAGTGCAAAAAGATTGCCAACCGCTGCGGTAGTGCAAATAAAATTCAATATTGTGGAAACTACTGATTAAAAATGACTAATTATGATTCGCATGCAAGAAATTGGTTATGCTTAACAGCCATCCATATCTCACACACACACACGCACACACACACACACACACAAAGTAGATGTTGATACAAAGGGAGGAGTTCAGTGACCTGTAAGACACTAATGGGATCTCTGACAATATAATTAACTAATGAGACTGACGGAAAGGACAACACTCCATCACCCGACACCCACCCTACTACCCCTTTCCTAAATTGAGACCCCAACCCCCCTCTCTAGTTGATGCATTGCTCTCCCATCTGGTGCTGTTTGCCTCCCTCCATTTTAGTCCCCCCCCTCCACCTTCATTATTTCATGGATTTCGTGTTTTGTTTCGGCCTATTTTAGCAAGTCAGGTGCTTTCAATATAGGAAGCCATCATGGCATACATTAATTGTATTTTATTGATTATAGTACCTATGCTTGTCTGTCACTGTAAAGTGTCCTTGAGAGCTTTGAAAGGCGCTTAAAATGAAATGTATTATTATTATTATTATTATTATTATTATTATTATTATTATTATTATTAAAAAATATATATTTCTGCATGAACGATATTTAATTCTAATATTTACACTGGACTGGATGGGATGAGCCTTTATTAGTCTCGCAGTGGAGAAATTTACATTGCACAGCAGCAAAGTGATGAAAGTAAGAGGAAATGAAAGGAAGAAGTAGAAAAACAAAATAGAGGAGCTGGTGTAAAGGCAGCTACTCTCGCGGCGTTATCTTGAAGTTAAAAGAACAAAAACACGAAATAACAAATAATATGACAACACAAAGACACAGACAGTCATTCAACCATAAGCCCTTTCTGCACCCCATTCTACATCAAAGAAGAGGATCAAAGCGTCCTTTTCACCAGTGGATCAGTGGTGAAATGGGTACGTCTATTACAAGCTAACTGTTGAAAACAAACACGAAGCTGTAGCAACCATGGACGAAAAGAGATTGTCTCATATCTCCTGTCCAATGTAAATCCGCTTCAATTCCAAGCCGCGGCAGTTCCACATACACATCGGCGCTTTTTTCTTCTAATTCATCCATCCATCCAGCCGTTTTTCCATGTTTTGTTGATTATTTTAGTTCTTGTTCATTTAACTTTGACTTTTGCGAGGCAATATCTGCTCTCACACGTTTTATGCATTTTTTATTATAATAATTTTTTTTGTCGTCATTTAGTGAGCTTGTGCGCGGGTTGCTTCGCAGCGTGAGCCTGACACCAGCTGGGCCATAAATCCTCCTGTGCGAACTGTGCGACTCGCAGCTTTTAACCACCTGCCTGTTGCGATTACAACCCGCGCTCAGTGGGATGATACATTTGGCCCAAAGACAAACCTGCTGTGACTTTGACTTTGTGCAAGCTCATACTTATCGGAGTTTGAACTGCAGGCGCGCAAGCTAATTGATGAGCGATTGAATGTCACTTGGATCATTCAATGAAAAAAAAACAGGATTTTGGTCACAGCTGATGTATATGAATCAAGAACGCAAACAAAGCTACGTGAGGGCTTGTTAACGGTTAACCTGTGGTAATGTTTCATCTGTCACTTAACGCCATAGTACCCTAAAAGGTTTTGCTCTGGAGAGGTCACGAATGCCCATAACGTGAACATCAGTGACATTGTGCTCCACTGTCATCGGGTTGATTTATAGCAGTGCAGAAAATAAAGAAAAATGTTCCCTTTGTGCGGCAGAATAAAAGCCTGGAATGTTGAACCCTCCACTGATTGGCTTGTCTTTTACAAAAAAAACAAAAAAAAAAACAAGAAGCTAATCATTAAGCTATCCTGCATATCCAATAACTCATTTTTATGTTCGCGTTAAGCTTATACTTGAGCAAGCACGGTTCGATTCATTTCATTATACTTTTTTTTTTCTCCCGTCCAAATGTCTTGACCTCTGACCTTACCACAGAACACGTTCATGATGTATTCCAACAGTAGGTGGCAGCATTATCAAGTGCAGCATAGTGCATAGCAAATGTAGAATTCAATAACAATAAAAATAAAAATAAAAATAAAGATGCATTTGCCATAATTGAGTACTTTATGGCGCAACATGGTAACCGGCCATTTTTATTGAGCATGCATAATCTGTTTTCACGTTGTACTCTGGCTTCTTTCCACCCTTCAAAAAACATGCACAGTTGACATAAAACTTTAAATCAACACAATCAAATTCTTATACAGAAAAACTCAGACAGAAAAAACGGAAAATTCAAAGTAAAATTCGTTGACTTTCATTAACCAAACACATAAAAAATACCCCATTAAATATTCGTGTATACATGCCAGATATATGTTGCGTTTTTTTTCGTTTTTTTGGGAGGGGATTATGGGGTGGCCCACAGCCGTGGATCCCACAAAAATAGATCATCCCCTGCAAAGAGCATATTTCCACATTTCAAAGCCAAAATAGAAATCTGGAGTAAAATGACAATAGTATTTAAAACAGATCATTAACAATGCATGAATTTTAAAATGGAGCAAAACATGTTTTATTTTCAGAAATCGACTTGTCTTAAAATCACTTCCGTTCAAATCATTTTAGTTCGACAATGTTTTGTTTTCATATCTAGGAAAACTCTGCACAATTGCATAATAACCTTACCTTGTGAACGGATGATGCATTAAATGCACCTGGTGGAGCTCCACGAACACGCACGGGGAACTTGCGATTTTGCAAACCAACGATCTGCATTGCCGAAATGCGCACTTGAGTTAAAAAGTGCCTTATTTTTTGGAAATGCATCTCAGTGGTCATAAAAGCAGTATTTTGGTTGCAGGTAAAGCAAATCGTATAGTTACACTTGACAGTTGAAAAAAAACAACACTGACATGTTAAACCCGCTACTCCTTCTTGTTCTACGTCCATTTCTAACGGCAATTGGTCCATGGTGGCGTAATGCTGCCTCGCGCTGGTCAGTTTTGGTACTACAATTTACATGGAAAAGCCTGATGAGAAATTCACTGTTTCAATGGCATAACTCAAAACGTCCCTTTTTATTGTCCACGTCCTGATTATTTGAAGTACATTGAATTACAAGTACAGAAGTACATTAGTTGATTGGTTCCTATAGAGGAGAAGAAAAAAATAAATCGGCAAGGGATAAAATAGTTTAAATGTATAGGTAACACCGTAAAAACTGTTTTTTTGTGTTGGTTTATGTGAAATACTGGTTACGTCTTCCTGACATCGCTGCTTGAGTCCCACCTGTCGAACCGCAACTCATCTTGGATCCATCTCCAATAATAATAATAATAATAATAATAAATTTCATTTCTAAGCGCCTTTCAAAACTCTCAAGGTTACTTTACAGTCACAGGATCAGATTTTCTGTGGGTGAGCAGCGGCAGCCACACGCGCCAGCGTTCACTAAACCCGGAAGTAACTCAAATACATTGAAAGCTAGCGAACTAGCTAATGGATAACTAATACCTAGCTAGCTAGCTAGCCTACATATAGATTATAAATAGCAAATATACAGCGAATTAGATAGATAGCCAGCCAGCGAGCTAATAGTTAAGTAGGTAGCCAGCCAGATAGCTCAAGTGAGCAACATAATGTAAAAATATTAATAATACATTACCAGGAAATAGCCCGATAATGGCGCCTTTTTTGTCAAAGGAATGTCTATTTCCTTTTTTTAATTAATTCCTCAGACAATACAAACATTAACATCTAACATGCGGGATTTTCCATCTCTCAAAAATAGCCTGTTTGTAATTATATATTAAAAAAAAAGTCCACCGCAATTTATTTTCTTTCTTTGAAGATTTCATTGACTCATTTTTCAGTCATCATAGGACCCCCAATATCAAAACAGTTAATCTTCATCCGCCATCTTAGTGAGGAAGTGGTCTGTTTACACATAAATGAGCAAACTGGATTTATTTTCTGTCTCTGTTTCTTCAATCTGTATGTCTTATACTAATAAAACGTGTAGAAACAAATAAGAATGCTCATCGTTTATCCAGAAGTAATAAACAAGCTTTCACTTATTCCCCGAATGCATCATGGAGTAAAAGTAACGCACACAGGAAGTGCCCGCGAGGCCCCCCGTTGAAACTGGAAGACACGAAACTCCCCCCTTTTCCACACACGCTTGTGAACGCGCCGCCGCCATGGATTTATCTTTGGCTCTTCGCCTGCTGGTGTCCATGTTGCCTTTAAGTCCTTTATCAGGTGTCAGCTGCGGCTTCCGTGTCACCCAAGTCATGTCGGTTTCCGTTCACACTTTGCTTTTAAAGTGTTGGCGCTGAGGCCAAGAGAAGCGTCCGTGACGCTTTCGGGCGAGCGTTCAAAAAGTCATCATTATATCATACATTTCATTTATAAGCGCCTTTCAAAACTCTCAAGGTCACTTTACAGTCAGAGGATACGTTTTTTTTTTCTGTGGGTGAGCAGCGGCAGGCACTCAACCTGGAACAGCTAAAATAGATAGCTAGCTAACTGATAGCTAACTGATAGCTAACTGATAGATAGATAGATAGATAGATAGATAGATAGATAGATAGATAGATAGATAGATAGATAGATAGATAGATAGATAGATAGATAGATAGATAGATAGATAGATAGATAGATAGATAGATCAAATTACTTAATGCATGGTGAGAAAAGTCCCACGGTCGAGCTGTGGGAAGAAAACAACATAAAAGGAGAAGTAAGTGGCCGACTGAAATGTAATGTTGTCTTGTCTGCGTTATTGCATTTAGCGGCTGGTCAGTTGGCAGTGTGGGAACGTCACAACAGAGTTCCGACACCTCTGCGCTCTCACAGATTCTTAATAGGGACATGAGAGAAGATGGAAAGTCATGCTAGCAGTGGCGGATTGTCAAGGCCTGCAAAGCCTTCTCTGCTGGCCTAAAAAAAAATCTGAATCACAACCACAGCTTCCTTTCATGACGTTTCCCCTGTTGCGCTGCTTCCATATGTGTGTTTTCGTATTCAAGCATTTAACCAATCACATTTCAGTCATCATTTGTTACCAGGGTCGGAAATCGACCTGAACGCCTTCACAATCCGTTCTGCAGGCCTTGTCGCATCAAATGTGTTGATCAAATTGGACCCTCTAGTACAGTACGGGTTGTGTCGTAAATCACACCGCACTTTTTTACAGCGGCAGCTGTGGACTGAATCAGACATAGCACTACTGAAGGCCTAGGAGTGACGTGCACAGCCCGCCACTATATAATAATAATAATAATAATAATAATAATAATAATAATAATAATACATTTCATTTATAAGCGCCTTTCAAAACTCTCAAGGACACTTTACAGTCACTGGATTTTTTTTTTGTGTCGGTGAGCAGCGGCAGCCAATCGCACCAACGTTCACTCTACCCGGAAGTAACACAGCAGCAAAGTTATGAAAGGAAAGAAAGAAGTAGAAAAACAAAATACAGGAGCTTCTGGAAAGGCATCCACTCTCGCGCCGTCATCTTGAAGTCAAAAAACCAAAACAACTAAATAACAAATAATATCACAACACAATTGTACAGTACTATAGGTATAAGTGTTGTCACGCAGTAGATTGCTGTGTGAGTGTGTGACATGCTGAGTGGCCAAAATTGTAATACACGTTGCCGGCTGCTTGCGTGTTGCGGTGCCAGGCGTGGAAATATCAAGCATCTAACAGTTTGTCGGTGACAAACGTGTTCAACGTAAATTGCATAACGTGCCAGATCAAATTGCAAAGGACCCGTTTCAAGTAAACAACGCACATACATCATCTTGATTCGGACCGGGAATCTTGATCTGGGGTTGGAATTTTCTCCCTCCCTTTGATGCTTCTCCAAGGGGAACTATTTATACAGTACAGTCACCACTTGTTGTCTGGAAAGTGCGAGGCCGGCGTTGCTCTGTAGGCCTTCACTGCACACTCGCATGTAAACACGGCGGCGCTGAGAATGCTGCCCTTCTTATCAACAGGAACCTAAAGTTCCTCCAGTGGAAATGTCTTTGTTCCTCGTTCGGCTTGCCACACAATGAACGCGACTCTCTGGAGTCGTCTGAAGGCAGAGCGCCGCGAGACTTTGCTCATTCCGCGCATAGCGCAGTCAAGGCGCTGACCTTGGTGAGAACACAAACATGTACGCTCATTGTGGTACGTAACATCTGTAACGACGACGGGCCTGCAAAATTATCGGGAATACGGTGGACGAGGAGATTAATTAATTCGCTGACAGGCATTTTTGTCATCGTCACTCGAATTGCAGTACCCACAGAATATTGAGTTTTAGGACTCCTGTATTTCCACATTTAATGCAGCGTAAGAAACCTTTATACCACGGGTGTCAAAGTCAAGGCCCGGGGGCCAAATCTGGCCCGCCATATCATTTTATTTGGCCCGCAAAAGCAAATCAAGCATGTCAATGCCATGATGCTTGCTAAAGTCTGAACCAAAATGTTAAATTGCCCCATGTGAAACACAATAACAGTCATTATTCTTGACTTCAAATTTGAAAACTAGGAATTCATTAATTTGTTCGCTCTCTATTAATATGTAGAGGAGATTAAACATTCTAATGGTTTCCCCAAATTCATCACGGCCCTCGAGAGGAAACGGTAACTACAACGTGGCCCGCGGCAAAAAAAGACTTCGACACCCCTGCCTTAGACGCGCTTCTTTCATCAGAAAAAAAAAGTTAATTCCTAAATTATATGGATCTGGAGTTATATGAGCTTGAAATGGGGGCGGCTGTCCAAAATACAATGCAATACATACATATTGGTTTATATAGTGCTTTAGCAACAGCTGAAGCTAGAACAAAGCGCTAACATGGAAGAAAAGAGAAATGCTACCCCCTTGTGGAACGTCAAAAACATTGCCAGAGGTCTGGCCAGCGCTTTATCGGCACCCCAGTAATAAAAAACAAAACCCGAACAAAAAAAATGGCGCTCTACATCATATTTTCAATTCCCGAATAAATTCGGTAATGGCAGTGTAAAATTTTCTATTTATTATTTATTATTTTTTATTATTAGCTAGCTAGCTACCTTATTTAAGTTACTTCCAGGTTGAGTGAACGCTGGCGCGTGTGGCCGCCGCTGCTCACCCACAGAAAAAAAAATATCCTATGACTGTAAAGTGACCTTGAGCGATTTGAAAGGCGCTGATAAATGAAATGAATTATTATTATTATTATTATTACAGTAAAGTCTCGTTATATCGATATCGGATATATCGATAGTCCCGGTTATATCGATACTATTTCTATGCACGCACGGAGAAAATTACATGCAAACAGGGTCGGATATATCGATAGTCCCGGTTATATCGATATTTTTTCGGACTCCCTTGAATATCGATATAACGAGACTTTACTGTATTATTATTATTATTATTATTATTATTATTATTATTATTATTATTATCATCATCATCATCAGAAGAAAGGAGCGTCAGCGCAGAGCGCCGATGCGTATGTGGAACTGTTGCGGCTTGGAATTGAAGCAGATTTATGTGGAACAGGAGATGTGAGACAATGTCTTTTCGTCAATGGATGCTACAGCTGCGCGTTTGCTTTCAACATTTAGCTTGTAGTCGACGTGCACATTCCACCATAATGTCCCTGATCCACTGGTGGAAAGACGCTTTGATCCTCTCATCTTTCATCTAGAACTGCTTCATGTCATCACAAAGAGGGTACAGCAAGTCCTGAAGAATGAATGTCTCTCTGTGTTTTTGTTTTGTCATATTGTCTCTATGCTGTCTTATTATTTGTTATTTATTTTTTTTTGTTATTTTGACTTCAAGACGGCGCCGCGAGAGTGGCTGCCTTTCCAGCAGCTCATGTATTTTGTTTTTCTACTTTCATTCCTTTCATCACTTTGCTGCTGTGAAATGTAAATTTCTCCACTGTGAGACTAATAAAGGCATATCCAATCCAATCCAATCCAATCATCGTCATTATCATTACAATACAGTGGCGGGCTGTGTCACTCCTAGGCCTTCAGTAGTGCTATGTCTGAATCAGTCCACAGCTGCCACTGTGAAAAAGTGTGGTGTGATTTACAACACGTTACGTACTGTACTAGAGGGTTCATTATTATTATTATTATTATTATAAGTACCTACTGTGAACCATTAAAATGTCATGATCCAAAAGTATCGAATCACCACCCGACAAAGCAACTTTTACACTTCCTGAAACTCCAAATATGAAGATGTTTACCAGCCCTACGGCTTTTCTTCTAAGCCCCTTCAACATGGAACCTATTCAATTATTTAATTTCATTACATCGGCGTGTAAAGGCAAAGCGTCACCGTCCGAATACCCGCGAGTTAAACATATTATCAGCAACAAGACACGCAAACACGGACGCACATGAGACCCACATGCAAACAAAAACCATGGAAACCCTACCCCCCCCCCCCCCCTATAATGACTAGCCTCATGGCATCAGTCAGCCTGAACCTCCGTGCCTTCATCATGATATCTTTAACCACATTACCCCCCTTCGACCCTCCACCCGCCACCCGTCTCGAGTCTAGATCCAATTTCCCTGTCAGACAACGTTGCAGTGCGACGAGGACATAAATACAAAGTGTTTTCGACTCGAAATCGTCAGCGCTTCCCTGGCCGGATGGGAACAGGAAGTTAGTCGGACGGTTGGATTTAGGAGCGGGGTTGCATCTAATCTTATCAAGCTTTTATTGTGTATTTAGTAGTTTTATGGTTTACGGTTTGACAAGGTGCACCCGTATTTATTCGAGTATAACGCGCACCCCTAATTAAAAAAAAAAAAAAAAAATCGGTATAAAGTTTTGTTTCATTTTTTCTCGGCTCAGACCAAGCATTGTGATAAAAATCATTTATTGACAATGTAAACACTGAATCGCAACTCTAGAAATTGATAATTGCGCAAAACAGCACTGTTAAACTCCCTTCAGTGTGGGCGAGGTGAGGAAAGGAAATGAAGCTTAGCTAAAGAAATGCTAATCGACAATAAAAAAAAAAAGGTATGCACGTGATCCGGGTCTTTCCGAGAATCGAAACTGAAGGGCGAGAATAGCCATGGAAATGCTGCCCCCTCCTGGGAAAGAATAAAGCATTAAATATATATGATCATGTTTTCCCAGGCCTCGTTTATAACGCGCACCCAAACTTTGAGTTCTTATTTAGGTAGAAAATGCTGCGCGTTATACTCGAATAAATATGGTAATCATGGAGAAGACAACATGATACAGTAGGCAGCGGTAAGATGATTCCCAATTGAATAGCGGAAGCTCTAGAATAGAGCTTTGTGGTGCTCCATGTGATGAGACGTCGCTCAGAAATGGAACGCAGTGATGGTGAAATGAACAAAGCAGAGAAAGCAATGGTTACAATTGACTTTTGTGGACTTTTAATGAATACACAGCTAGCTATCTAGTTGGCTAGCTATTAGCTATCTATTGGCTTGCTAGCTAGCTTTCTATCTATTTGAGTTACTTTTTCACAGAAAATCTTATCCTGTGACTGTAAAGTGACCTTGAAAGTTTTGAAAGGCGCTTATAAATGAAATGTATTATTATTATTATTATTATTATTATTATTATTATTATTATTATTATTATTAATCCTGTCAAGTATCAAATTGGGCCAAATGATAAAAGGATCAAATTGATCGTCGTGGGCTGATATATCTCCGGCCGGATTTTATACCTGTAATGATTCAACGTAATGGGCCAAGAGACAGAAAGGATTTGATGTTGTTATTAAACACCTACAAAAATGATGCAATTAAAATAGCAAACTGATTCATACGCTCCGCTAACCACATTTACCTTAAATTGAGGGTAAAAGTACTTCCTGAGGACATAGCTGCCCCCCCCCCCCCCACCCGCCCCCACAATCCTTTTGTGCAATGCGTCCTGTCAATCAGCGAATCTGCGGTAAACATGAGTGTGGCATATTTTGGTGATTAAAAGTGAAACCATATTGTAATTGCACACGTAGCACAACATATTTCTGTGACATGTCCCGACCGACACAGGAATGTTTGCGATGTTGCAAAATCATTCCTCTTTTATATCATAATTCGCCACGAAGCGGGTGAGTCAATGCTTTTTTTTTTCAAGCAATGGGTGAGGCGAGTGTGGGAGGCTGTTTTTATTTTTTTTTTACAACGTAGGCAGGCATGATGGATGTGTACGGATAAAAATGGGTAAAAATGAAGCGGAGGGGCAGTTTCTGAGAAGGAATGAACATTTCATTTGTGATTAAATGAGCAGATTTTTATACCTCATTCACTGTTGGACATCCCAAGCAGAAAACACAAGACATTATTATTTTTTGTTGTGAAAATGTGAATGTTGATGTTAAAATTTGTGAAAATGAATCATATTAGTTTCTTTATATAGTAATAGTATTTTACAAATGGCCCGCTCTGTTATTACATGTTTATCCAGTTTATCTTGTAAAATTGTTTAAAAAGTGCTTTTAAAAAGTTTTTGGGAACGGATTAAAAATGTTTACATTAATTATCATGGAAAGTGCTGTTTTGGTTTCTGAACACATCAGTTTTCAAATAGGTTTTTGGAACGGATTATGGTCGAAAACTGAGGTATCGCTGTATATAATTCACTGTCAGACGTCCCAAGCAAAAAAACACAATACATTATTTTTTTTCTGAAAATGTTAATGTTGATGTGAAAATAAAACATATGTTTCTTTTTATAGGATTTTACAAATGCCGTGCTCTATTATTACATGTTTATCCAGTTTATCTTGTAAAATAGTTAAAAGGACTTTACAGAAGTTGTTTGGAACAGATTAAAAACGTTTACATTGATTATAATGGAAAGTGCTGTTTCAGTTTTCGAACACGTCGGTTTTCGAATAGGTTTTTGGAACGGATTATGGTCGAAAACTGAGGTATCACTGTATATAATTCACTGTCAGACGTCCCAAGCAGAAAACACAATAGCAATAATGCAATGGAGGTAACAACGAAAAATGTATTTTCTTTCAGTGTCCACTTAATGGCCAGAAATTAAAGCAGAAATATTGCTTCCAATAGCTTTTAAAATCATGCGGATGATACTTATGGGAAGAGTGAGTGGGGCGTTGCCACGGCAACCGTGGATCACCCGCTTTCGGGGACTATAATGATACTCGGTCAAGTCGGAATGGGATATGTATGTTAACATACATATGTTAAGGAATGATAAGTTGGAGTGTTCTATTAAATGTTTTATGGAATGTGGGAGGAAAACCGGAGTACCTGGAGAAAACCCACGTGGGCACATGAAGAACATGCAAACTTCACACGGGAAAGCCGGGATCGAACCTCGCGCTGCTGCAACGTGAAGTCAACCAGTTGCCCACCGTGCCACCTAAAATTGTTTAGTCTGCAGAAAAACGTTATAAAAGTGGCTTTAACAACAGTGCATGAAAAGATTGGAAACGTTTGGACAAAATGTACATAGTCAAACCTCAGTTTTCGAACGTCTTGGTTCTTGTACAATTGAGTTTTAAACCAAAAATGTCGGTTTTTTTATGCCCTGGTATACAAACGACTACAGTCCGCTTCCTTATCCGTCACATCCTCGTGTTGTTCTAATGTTAAAATTGGTGCAAATAAAACATATTACACTTTCTTTTTATAGTATTTTACAAATTACCTGCTCTATTATTACATATTTATCCAATTTATCTTGTAAAATAGTTAAAAAGTGCTTGAAAAAGAATGTTTGGAACGGATTAAAAATGGTTACATTGATTATAATGGAAAGTGCTGTTTTGGTTTTCAAAGAAATCCGTTTTTGAACCGGTTTCTGGAACGGATTATGGTCGAAAACCGAGTTATCACTGTATAATATATAAAAAACGAAAAAATCTTCCATTTTTACACCAGGAGTGATGCCATTTTAATTATTTATTTTTGCTGTGTCCCATTAACAGAAAGCAACGATGGTATGAACCTTTTTTTTAACTAAGTTGGTAACTGAAACAAACACATTTGCAAAGATAGCATAATGCAAACATTGTTCCCTTCATTAAAGCCTTGAAACCAAAACATGATTATTCTTCCACATTTGACCTATCCAAACTGTTTTTTTAACCCCCCCCCATCCCCCTATTTGTTTCTTTCGCCTTCTTCCTTTTCAATTCTGTCATAACATTAGACAGAACTCCCATTAACGAAAAACGAGACCATGAAAGCGCTTTACAAAGGCGAATAAAACACGCCATCATACAGCACACAAAATGTTTCAAAGAGTTACTTATGAAAACAAAACAAAAATACATAAAATGATGACAACTGATTATACATCACTCAATACATTAAGGCACCTGAAACAAACGAAAAAAAAGGTTTTGTAATGGGCTTAGAAACGGTTCGTGTAGCGCCTGTAAACCATTTTTAAGGCTGCCATGTTGGGTCAAATCATAACAGAAAAAACATATGGAAAAAAAGACAATAAAATAATCAGTTTTAAACGTTAAATTGGAATAAATTAACATGAGTCATTCGACCAAGCAAAATACAGCACAGGATGGGACATTCCGAGATGACAAAACTGCAACGATTTGGCCTGACATTCAATAATTATTCGCCGCGTTTCAGCGCAAAAAAAAACAAAAAAGGATCGAGCACTTTTAAATTAAAAAAAAAGTAAAAATCCAGAGGAAAAGGTCACGTCAAAAGCAAAAGTTCCCTGCAACAATCCTTTTTTAAATTTTTCTTTTTTTTTTTTTACACCCCTTCAAAAAGTCCTTCATCACTGGTACCTCGTTGTTAAAGGTGTTTGACTCTGAATATGACATCTTATAAAACCTGCCGATTTGGACTGGCATAAATAAAAGGAATGGCGTTGTAAAAAAAAAACAAAAAAGCGACAAAATTATTAAAAATAATATTAACAATAATAATAATAATAAAAATGTGTGTCTTATCTTAACTTACTTCAAATATACACAGCGACTTTTTTTTCTTTTTTCTTTTTTTTAGTATTTACATAATATGTACAGAGTTAGCATTTCTATTTGGATCATTGAATGGCGTTGCTGATGAAAAGGGAACTATTTCGCCGCAACACGCGTCGACTTTTTTTTTGTTTGACGTTAAAAAAAAAAAAAAAAAAAAGAAAGGTCAAACTGGGGCAGCGTGACCCGAGAAGTCCCGCCCCGGTTAGGAGCGAGCTCGCAGAAAGGCACTTGCTACCAACTCACCAATACTGCAAAAGAAATCCTCAAATGAAAATAAAATAAAATAAAATAAAATAAAATAAAATAAAATAAAATAAAATAAAGTCTCGTTATATCGATATCCAAGGGAGTCCGAAAAAATATAGATATAACCGGGACTATCGATATATCCGATATCGATATAACGAGACTTTACTGTAAAATAAAATAAAATAAAATAAAATAAAAAAATACATAATAGTAAAATAAAATAAAGCAAAATAAAATACAGTAAAATTAAAAAAACTTCAATTAAAGCAAAATAAAAAAAAATCAAAATAAAACAAAACAAAAATAAACTAAAATTAAATAAAATATAAAATAAAACATAAAATAATAAAACAAAACAACAAAATATAAAATAAAATAAAACAAAATATAATATAATATAAAATAAAACAAAACAACAAAACAAAATATAATATAAAATAAAATATAGTGAAATTAAAAAAAAATGGCATTAAAACAAAATAAAATAAAACAAAATGTAATATAAAAGAAAACAAAATAAAAAAAAACACAACAAAATATAATGTAATATAAAATAAAATACAGTAAAATAAAAAAAAATAACAACAACAAAAAAAATATATATATAAAACTAAACAAAATAAAACAAAATATAAAATAAACAAAACAAAAACAATAAATAAAATAAAATAAGAGCTTTCAGCCAAGACAATTGAGAAACAAACAAAATTAGTCAAGGCCACATTGTAGGCACTGGGGTTTCTGTACCCCCCCCCCAAAAAAAAAAAAAGGCTGGCGTGTGATGGCCCTTAGGGATGTTCTACAGTAGAACCGAAAAGGTTGTTACGGCCCAATTCTTTGAAATTTACACCCCCCCTCCCCGTCCCCTGCACGCCATGGACGCCTACGTCTGTAAAAATAAGCAAATTACACAGACCCCTCCCTCCTTCCCTTGAATTTTCTGTATTTCTTAAACTGTATTTTTTCTTCTTTAATCAACAGAAAGTGCAGCAGGTTTCTATCACCTCCTGAAAACGCATCCATTTTTCACTACGGCAGATCATAAAGAACAAAAAAAAATAATCAAAAACGGCTGACAAATATATATATAATATATACGATCGCAAAAGCAAATGATGGCTTATTGAAATAAAAAGCCGTTTTTTTCCTCTTCCTAAAGGTAGTCAGTCCCCCCTAAAAAACTGAAATAAAAAAAGGGGACGTTAGCAGAGGGGGGGGGGGTGCGCTGCCTCCTCGCCACGTCGCAGCATCTCGCTTCCCCCTCAAGCAAGTCTTTGATTGAAATGTCTTATACACAATGATCTCGGACGTCTTTCTGGCCCGTCGTGACGGCGCTGACGTTTTTCCAGCGGTTGTCTTTGGGACTGTAGCCTGGGGTCCGGTGAGGCGCCTTCAGGGGCGGACTTGAAGTGCGCGTGGTGCAGACGACCACTCCGCCCGACGACACCGCGCCCTTTGAGTACTTATAAACCGGGTGTTTTCCCGCCTGCGCCCGGCAAAGCTCTTCCTCCAGCTCCAGCTCGCCTTCCGTCTCCTCGTCGCCGTCCTCTTCGTCCCTTGTCCGATAGGACGAAGGCGCCATGAGCTTTTTGCGCTCCTGCTCGGCCTCCCGGTTGCTTTCTTTCAGCTGCTGCTGTTGCTGCTGCTGCTGCTGCTGCTGACGTCCCGTCACCAGCCGGAGTGGATTCCAATGGTTGTTGACGCTGTCGTCGGACGCTACGTTCCTTTCGCGCTCTTTTCTCCGTTTGCGCGTCCACCAGACGGAGACGACGATGCAGAAGAGGCAGAGTAAACCGAAGAGGACGCAGAGGACGGGGACCAGGTAATCTGAAGGACGGACCACGGATGTTTTAGAATCGCCAGGACTGTGTCTCGGTCAAAAAACATGTCGCCGGGTACTCACCCGAAGAACGGGATGTGACCTGCGTTTCTACTTTGACCTCGATGACGGCCAACATGATGCTGCTGTTGTTCCTCTTGGACAAGGCGCTCACGACGGTGTTGGCCGTCTCCTGTATCAGGCTGTTATCTGCCAGATCTTCGGGTTGGAAGGACTACGAAAAAAAGAAGGAATATTTTGTGAGTCCCCCCCCCAAAAACTGCAGTTACAACATTCAATTTTGGTCCACCATTTTCAGACGAATAAGCTCCTGTTTGCGACGCCATTTTGAGCTCACTTGACTTAAAATGGCCGTTTATCCATAAGTGATTGTCTTTAAAGAGCTTGCTTTTCAATAAGGGAGCGTAGAATATCGTTAATGTAATGAAAGCGACATTTGAACTGCCAAATTTTCTGGTGTATAAGCCGCACTCCAATAAATGGTGTATTTTCAAACAATTTCCATATATAAGGCGCACCAATGTATAAGCCGCACTATAATAAATGGTGTGCTTTCAAACTGTTTCCATATATAAGACGCACCGGCGTATAAGGCGCATCGGAGTATAAGCCAATGAATGGTGTATTTTCAAACTTTTTCCATATATACGCCGATGTATACGCATCGGAGTATAAGGCGCACCACAATAAACTGCATTTTCAAACTTTTTCCATATAAAAGGCGCACCGGAGTATAAGCCGCACTCCAATGAATGGTGTATTTTCGAACTTTTTCCACACATAAGGCGCACCGGAGTATAAGCCGCACTTCAATTGTGTATTTTCAAAACCTTTTTCCATATACAAGGTGCACCAGTGTATAAGGCGCACCGGAGTATAAGCCGCACTCCAATAAATGGTGTATTTTCAAACAATTTCCATATATAAGGCGCACCAATGTATAAGCCGCACTACAATCAATATATGGTGTGCTTTCAAACTGTTTCCATATATAAGACGCACCGGCGTATAAGGCGCATCGGAGTATAAGCCAATGAATGGTGTATTTTCAAACTTTTTCCATATATACGCCAATGTATACGCACCGGAGTATAAGGCGCACCAGTGTATAAGGTGCATCGGTGTATAAGGCGCACCACAATAAACTCTGCATTTTCACACTTTTTCCATACATAAGGGGCACCAGAGTATAAGCCGCACTTCAATTGTGTATTTTCAAAACCTTTTTCCATATACAAGGTGCACCAGTGTATAAGGCGCACCGGAGTATAAGGCGCACCAGTGTATAAGGCGCACCACAATAAACTCT
Source organism: Hippocampus bargibanti (assembly GCF_051943395.1). Classification (NCBI taxonomy): domain Eukaryota; kingdom Metazoa; phylum Chordata; class Actinopteri; order Syngnathiformes; family Syngnathidae; genus Hippocampus; species Hippocampus bargibanti. Next base: position 3,030,974 of record NC_142752.1, read on the forward strand.
GCATTTTCACACTTTTTCCATACATAAGGGGCACCGGAGTATAAGCCGCACTCCAATAAATAGTGTATTTTCAAACTTTTTTCATATATAAGGCGCACCTTTCAACGAATGAAAGATGTTATCCAAAAATAATATCTAAATCTATAAAGTTTTTTCAAACCACAAGCACCACATTATACGGTGCTGCAGTAGAAGCTGGGGGTACGCGATACCTCTTCTACTAAGGAAAATGGAGTCGTGGTGGCTGACAGGAGTTGCGAGACCCGTTGTGGCTCAATATGACTTCACAGAAAAGTCACATAAGGCGCAGGCTCATCATCTTTTGAAGAAAATCAAGGCTTTTGGGTGCGCCTTATACGGTGGAAAATACGTGACTTGCAAGCATAGAATTGGTATTTTGACTAGGGTAGTGAATGAAGTGCTGTATTCGCAAGTGAAAATGCCAACTTTTTTTCCAATCTTGTTATTTCTTCCCTCTTGTGTGTTTTAAATGTATTTTTTTTATCGTCTACAGTCCAGTAGACATGCTGAAAATTTGGTTTGAGAGATACAGCGTTATAATTAATAATAAAAAAAAACACCTTATATGATGATGAGTGATTAGGATTCATTGACTTACAATGGCCACTTCCACGGCGTCCTGAGTGGAGTGGGACAAGTCACAAAGCAGGACGAGGGTGTGGTCTTTCGCCAAAGTTCGGGTGGCAGGAAGATACCTCAGCTCAAAGCAGATGTTCTCCACCGTGGTTCCCTGAGAGCAAAGAAATAAATCGTATGAAAAAATACGCAATTTTCAGACATGAAAATGAAACTCACCGGTGGGACTTTGCCTTTGTTAAAAACCAACGTGATGCGGCCGCAGTTGTTATCCAGATGGCCGCCGTTTGGTTGACATTTGGTGCTTTTCTGCGTGAGGGCTTGAGAACAAACCCCCCACTGATGACAAGGAGGTGAAAAACACGTGAGGTATCTGTGTGCTTCACATTCACGTCCGGCGGGGCATGATTGACTTCCGGGATCCTGGCCCGAAACCGGCAGGCGGCACGGACGTCGACCACACTGAACCTACGGTCCCCAAAAACAAAAAGCGCGGAGGACATTTTGGGTCAAATATCCGACATTTTGGAACGTCGCCTCAGATGCTGATTGACATGTGTGTGTGTGGTGGTTTGGGGGGAGGGGTCACCTTTGTGCAGTTCACTTTTCCGTCGCCGCAGTAACAGCTGTTACATTCGTCCTCCCATCGACTGCCGTGAGGAAATTGAAGCCCGGCGTAGTGACACGATGTGCCGATGCCTATGACTTAACACAAAATGGCCGCCGTGAACATCCCAGATGCACGAATGAGGGCTAGCAAATCAATATCGCTGCAAATAAACAAGGGTGGGGGTGGGCGGATCTCTATTTACATTCTTGACATCGGACTCCTGTTCTGCCCAGCGGACAGACGCAGCGGAAACCGTTGATTTCGTCCACGCAAGTGGCGCCGTACGCACACGGCGAAGACTGGCATTCGTTGATGTCTGTGGGATGAAAAACACCATTGATGACCTCGGCGGCCATTTTTTTTTCATATGACTGTAAGCAAATTTTATTGACTCGTTTATTGCCATTTCTGAATTTGTTCGGGTTTTGGTTTTTCTTGCGGAGGAAGGGGGGGGTGCCGATAAAGCGCTGGTCGGACCTCTGGCAATGTTTTTTCCCTCCCACGAAGGGGTAGCTTGTGTACAACCACTCCCATTTCAAGCTTATATAACTCCAGACACATATAAGTTAGGAATTAACTTTTTTCCTGATGAAAGAAGAGAGTTTAAGGTTTCTAACGCTGCATTGGATGTTTATGTAGTGCAGTGGTGTCAGTCATTTTTTGTGCTCATGGTTTCCTCACAAGGGCCGTTATGAATTTGGGACATAATAACAATAATAATAATAATAATAATAATAATAATAATACATTTTATTTATACGCGCCTTTCAAAACTCTCAAGGTCACTTCACAGTCAATGTCACTCAGTGGGTGAGCAGTGGCAGCTACATGCGCCAGCATTCACTCAACCCGGAAGTAACTCACAAAGATAGAAAGCGAGCTAGCTAGCTAAACCATTAGAATGTTTAATCCCCTCATTACATATAGAGCGCACAAAAATTAATGAATAACTAGTTTTCAAATCTAAAGTCAAGAATAATGACTGTTATTGTGATTTACATCCAAAAATATGAAATTGTGGTTAGGATTTTAGCAAGCATCGTGGAATTTGGATTGGATTGGCCTTTATTTGTCACGCAGTGGAGAACTTTACATTTCACAGCAGCAAAGTTATGAAAGCTTAAGTTGCTTTCGCGGGCCATATAAAATGAAGTGGCGGGCCAGATTTGGCCCCCGGGCCTTGACTTTGACACCTGTGATGTAGTCCTAAAACTCAGTCTGTGGGCACTGCAATTAGAGTCAAAATGACAAAAACCCTGGCACTGGAGTGGACACTTTTTTTGACACATCGTCTGGAAGTATATGAGTTATAAGGCAATAAATTGTATCTCTCTTTTGCATAGCTAAAAAAAATGTTAAAATAAAAAACATCTTATTCCCCGTTTCCCGCAGTTGGCGAGAACATCGGCCATTGTCATTTGAGATCCACAAAAAAAAAAACAGAGTGAGAAATCTCAAATTGAAGCTGGACAGAAAAGGTGGACACTTTCCGTCCATAACAAAAGAGGATAGAAGGAAGAATTTCAGGGTCACTGGTTAATTTGTCTTATGTGGGCATTTGTGTAGCTGTGTGAATATAGAGGAGGGGTCGACCTCTGACCCCCGCAGGCATTCGGGAAACAAAGAACAAGCCGAGAGGGCGCCATACGGGGAAGGGGGGGGGGGGGGGGGGTTGGATTTTTAGTGATGATGTGACCCCGCTATAGTTTCAGGTTTGAACTGCATTGATGACTCGCGTCGAGTACTTACTGATTCTGCAGTCGGGCCCGGTGAAACCGGGGGCGCACTCGCAGCGGAACCAGTTGACCCCGTCCACGCAGATGCCGCCGTTGTAACTAAAATGAAGGTGGATATTACATAAATTATGATTAGATATGAGTTTACAAAATCCACATCTTTTCCATTTGCGACAAAGGGCATCGTTTGTGTGTGTGCGTGTGGCGATTGAGGGGGGGGGTTTACAAAGCTCAATTCAACTCATCAATACAAGCTTACACCTTTCAGATGCTAATAGGCGTGTCCAGTCCCCTCCCCGCCTCTCTTCTCATCATGCCACTCTTCCATTGCTCCTCAAAGACCAACCCAGCACAACCCCCCCCCCCCAAAAATCCCCTCCAGGTCGCACAAGAAAGAAAAGGAGACATGTGCGCCACCCTCCTCCACCGCTTTCCCACCCCCCACCTGCTTTCACCAGGGGGTAGTTGGTACGACTCCACCTCTCCCTTGTCCCTATTCAATTCCCAAAGCTCTTCGCTTAGTGAGATGGACCCTTTGAGGCTTGATTTGAGGACACCTTCCGCTGCTTTTTGGGACCCCCCCCCCACCTCATCACCCTTAGAGCCTTGTGTGAAGTGCAGAGAGGGGTTTGGGGGCAGGGGGTAAATGGAAAGGGAGGATGGGCGGGGTAGCTTTGACGACACCACAGGAGTGTGCGAGGCAGGAAATGATACATACCATGGATGAGGGTTGCAGTCGTTGATATCTGTGGAAGGAGGACAAAAGACGTTTAGTGGACTTTTTTTTTTTTGAAGTGTGACATCCATGGCAGATTTTTTTAACTCATTCACTGCCATTCTTGAATTTATTTGGGAATAAATGACTTTTTTTTTTTTTTTTTTTTTAACGGGGTGACGATAAAGCGCTGGCCAGACCTCTGGCAATGTTTTTTTTTTCCTTCCACAAGGGGGCAGCATGGACATTTTTTTACCATGTTAGCGCTTTGTTCCAGTTTCAGCTTTTGTTGAACCTCAATATAAAGCACTGGTGTCAAAGTCAAGGCCCGGGGGACCAAATCCGGCCCGCTTATTTTTCGGCCCGCGAAAGCAAAAATCAAACTTGTGAAATTCAATAATGCTTGCTAAAATCCGAACCAAAATTTCATATTTTTGGATGTAAACCATAATAACAGTCATTATTCTTGATTTCAGATTTGAAAACGAGTTATTCATGAATTTGTTGTGCGCTGTATATGTAATATGTGAAGGGGACTAAATATTGCAATGGCTTCCCCAAATTCATAACAGCCTCCAAGAGGAAACCATAACTACAATGTGGCCCATGGCAAAAAAAATTACTAAGACACCCCTGATATAAAGGAATATATGTTTAGGTAATATCCGACTTACGACCGATTTCCGTTCCGACCAAACGGTCGTAAGTCAAATTCCATTCAAAATGTTGAATAGAGACTCGGAGGCTAAATGACTCGCATACTTCCCCCTCTGGTGCCGTCACACGGTCGATTGCTGTGCGAGAGTGAGATGCTGCCTGGCTGGCCAAAATTGTTGTACGCGTTGCCGAATTAACATTTTTAAAATAGGGTCTGGAGGGCATGGTCGTAAGTACGGGTGGTCGTAAGTCGGATGTTACCTGTATTGCATTGTATTTTGTACATCCGCCCCCATTTCAACCTCATATAACTCCAGACTCATATAATTTAGGAATTAACTCTTTTTTTCTGATATAAGAACAGAACCTAAGGTTTCTAACGCCGTCTTAAATGTTTATGTAGTCCTAAAACTCAATATTCTGAGAGTCCTGGAATTTCAGTGAAAAAACCCTGGCACTGAAGTGGACGCATTTTTACACATCGTCTGGCAGTGAATGAGTTAATGACATTGTGGAGACTTCAAACACGGGTTTTGTTGATGCGAGTGATACATAAAAAAAGCCTACTTTGGCCGCAAGTGGGTCCTTCCCAGCCATCTTTGCAGATGCAAGTAAAGGTGTCGATCCCTCCCATGCAGGTTCCACCATTCATGCAAGGACTTGGAGCGCATGTGCTCTTTTTGGCTGTCGAAAGATTCAGGTCAAAAAAATATGAGATCATGGAGGCATTTGGTGAACGTGAATTGATGTGTTCAACCCCTCCTCAAACACTTTTTTTATGATCCTTGATGAGTTCACTGTGCTTAAACGTGTTTTTTTTTAATTCATAAACATTATTTATGAAAGCACGTCTCCAGTATACATCTACATAATAATAAAATGGCATCTTGGTTTTAAAGGGCAACCGACGCCTCCGGACAAGTTGTGTCTATAATTTGTACAATCACTTCAAATGACTTCTACTCAGCATATTTTACCAAGATTCCACCGCATATAGCTATATTTTACGTTTTAAGACTCGCGCTGAATATTCAGGAAGTCTTGTTTTCGAGTTGGTGACGATCCCCACGTGACGCCACGGAAGGAACGCCCCTGTCCGAGAAAGCGACACAATGCATTTTGCGGTACTTTTTTTGATCTGAAAACTTTGTATGATGGCAAAATTAGAAGGAAAACATATAAATAACGCGATGGTGAATCGTTGTGTGTTGCGCCAAGACAACTATTTGATATTCGCTGACACAAATTCCCAGCAGACAAATCAGCCCATTTTCAACGGAGCTTGGGCGCCATCTTGTGCATTTTCTGGGACGCTACATTGGAATATTGACAGCTCGAATTGATATGGGAGGACTCCTTTAATCGATTGCAAAGATTTATGCTTTCCTCTTCAGAACTATTTGAATCATATTCATAACTGGATGAGTAACAAGAAAGCATCTTCTCCGAATCTGAAGCCATTGTTTTGATTCTAGAGCAAGGCAAGACGTCCTGGCGTGACGTCACGAACAAGGGGGCGGGACCTTCTGAAACTCGGCATCGCCGAGGTCATTTTGAAGTACTTTTGGGACACTTTAAGTCATTTTTATTGGTGCATTTGACTAAAAATATCAGCCTGCGTGTTTTGGGTATTTTAGATGCTATAAAACGTTTTTTCTGATGTCAGTTAGGAAACAAAAAAGTGATGTCGGTTGTCCTTTAAGGGGAAAACATTAAAAATGCAGCTGGATGTCCGCTCAAAGACAATTTGCAACTGCTCGTCTAAAACAGCTTCAGCCATTAGTACAATCTCGGTATGGTTCATTATTCGACCACAGATCTGGTGCCGTAAATGCTTTAGTGGCAAATGATCCACTCAATGCGCGTCTGCGGGATTATTTACAAATTTTGAAGAACTATGTGGACAGAGACAAGCCATTTTCAGTGTTGACTGCTAAAAGCCTCGCACTGACGGGCAATGTGTGCACAAGCTAAATTAAATAGAAGCTACTAGTTAGTTTGGAGTTAATTAGCAAGAAAAGTCAATTTAGCATCAGCATAGCAAACACCGAGCAGGCTTTTAGCAACAACATACAAAGGACTACAACAATCCAACATGGTTTCCCTTTCTATAACATTACGCCGTGTTTTTATTTTTGCTTATTTGCTTGATACTAAAATCTGATTTTAGTATAAAAAATGAAATACAGTAAAGTCTCGTTATATCGATATTCAAGGGAGTCCGAAAAAAATATCGATATAAACGGGACTATCGATATATCCGACCCTGTTTGCATGTAATTTTCTCCGTGCGCGCATAGAAATAGTATCGATATAACCGGGACTATCGATATATCCGATATCGATATAACGAGACTTTACTGTAGTAATGGCGTCATACCTGTGTTGCACGTAATTCCTCCCCAGCCAGGTGGGCAGGCACAGCGAAAGGCGTCCCCGTGGTCATAGCACGTGCCGCCATTACTGCAGGTGGTCGGGTCGCATTGGCTTTCACCTGTCCGCAAACACATTTTATGTCACGCCTCCTACTAACTATTTGAATCATATTCATAACTGGATGAGTAACAAGAAAGCATCTTCTTCGAATCTGAAGCCATTGTTTTGATTCTAGAGCAAGGTGAAGACGTCCTTGCGTGACGTCACGAACAAGGGGGCGGGACCTTCTGAAACTCGCCATTTCCAGGGTCATTTTTAAGTAGTTTTGGGACACTAAGTCATTTTTATTGGTGTTTTGCATTTGACTAAAAATATCAGCCTGCGTGTTTTGGGTATTTTAGATGCTATAAAACGTTTTTCTGATGTCTGACTTTTGGGCAGTGAAAAGTGTGAAAAAAAAAAAACTTCAGACTTACGCGAATGGCAGGTCTTGCCCTTCCAGTTGTCGCCACACTCGCAGTAGAAGTCGTTGACGAGGTCGACGCAACGACCGCCATTTTTACACGGGGTGTGTTCGCATTCGTTGACATCTGAGGAGATAGGCGAAAAACAACTTTTACCATGTTGGATGGGTTTTCGCGAGTACAAAAACTGTTATTTTGCTCATGTAAAAAAAAAAAAAAAGTGGAAATGTGCTCATAAGCGCACTGTTTACATTCTAGCATCTGGTTTAGTCACAAGAAGGAGTCATGCCATATGCCAAAACTGCATTGTCATCACATTGGGGTAATTTAAGCGCACAGTGACAATTACCACAGTGCAATCAATCAGTGAACAAGCACTGTAGTGTTCACGATTGACGATCTCGGTAAATAAAATATTCAATTCAGAATATTACTTTTGACACGCCCACAAAAAAATCAATTTGAGTGAACATCAATTTTCTGTCACAAATCGTCAGTCACGAACTTACTGCGGTCACAGAGTTGGTCATCCCAGCCGTCGGGACAGAAGCACTGAAAGGAATTGATGCCATCAATACAGGTCCCACCGTTTCGGCACGGGCTACTCAGGCAGTCGTTTATATCTGGAACGCGGGGAGGGGTCAAAGGTTAGGTTGGTTGGAACAAAAAAAAAGTTGTGGGAGGGCAACGTGTCAAAATGGAATTTTTCATGGTGGTGTACAGCCAGGATCTGTTTTTTTTTTTAACATCTGCTAACATTGTGCAGCTTTGTCCGACATTTTACTTGTTTTTTTTTGAGTGATTATTACTGATAAAGAAGCAAATTAAGACAAGCAGAGCGTTGATGCATATGTGGAACGGTCGCGGCTTGGAATTGACGCGGATTTACGTGGGACAGGAAATGAGACGATCTCTTTTCGCCAATGGATGCTACAGCTTCGCGTTTGATTTCGACATTGAGTTTGTAGCAGACGTGTACATTTCATCATGACGTCTCTGATCCACTAGTGAAATGGAGGCTTTGTTCCTCTCTACTTTCATCTAGAACTGCTTCATACAACAAAGAGGGTGCAGAAAGTGCGTAATATTGAATGACTCTTTGTGATTTAATATTTTTTGTTTTTTTCTTTACTTCAAAATGGAGTGACTGCCTTTCCAGCAGCTCCTGTGTTTTGTATTTTGTTTTTCTACTTCTTTCTTCCCTTTCCTCTTCCTTTCATAACTTTGCTGCTGCGTGCTGGCGCGAATGGCTGTCGCTGCTCACCCCCACAAAAAAAAGTCCTTATCCCGTGACTAAAGTGTCCTTGAGAGTTTTGGAAGGCGCTTAGAAATAAAATGTATTCTCATTATTATAGTAGTAGAAGTAGTAGTAGTAGTAGTAGTAGTAGTAGTAGTAGTAGTGTCTGTGTGTTGTCACATTTTTTGTTATTTAGTTTTTTTTGTTGTTGTTTTGACCGCAAGATGGCGCCCACGCGAGTGGCTGCCTTTGCAGCAGCTCCTGTATTCTGTTTTTCTACTTCTTCCTTTCCTTTCCTCTTCCTTTCATCACTTCGCTGCTGTGAAATGTCAATTTCTCCACTGCCAGACTCATAAAAGCTAATCCAATATCCGAGTCGCCACATACTTTCGTGACAGTAGATGCCGCTAAATCCCGGTTCGCAGATGCAAGTGAAGTTGCCGGCCAGCCCGCTCACGCAGCGCCCCCGAGGTCCACAGACGTTCGAGGATACGCGGCGCACTTCGCTGGAGTCGTTGGTCGCTATGGCAACAGTGCAGCTGTCGATAACTGGAAGCAGATAAAGCATATCAAATAAACGGTACGGTAACTTCCTCTATTTGTGTCAGAACGCAGTTTAAACAATGGGAGATCGTAAAAAAAAAAAAAAAAAAAGGAGGCTTTGGTCACACGCCGTTATAATTTCATTTTAAGATTTATGGTCACCTTGACAAGGGGTGATTTCGCAGTCCACCTTTGTTTGCTCGCAGGTTTTCCCCTCAAAACCCTCTGGACATGCACAGTAGAAATCCTGGACCATACTGTGACACCTAGCCTGGTTCTCACATGGGTTTGGATCGCATGGATCCAAAGGGGAGGAGATCTACATATGCAAAGAAACAATTTGAAGATGTCAAAATAAAACCAAGATGGGAGTTGCTTTGCTTTCCTGATGCAAGTCACGCATATGAAGATGAGCAAAAGGCCCGCCTTATGCGTGACCAAAGTGGCATGTTTAACCTTTTTTCTTTCTTTCTTTTTTAATTTCCAGTGATACCTCAGCTTACGAACGCTTTATCTTACAAACTTTTCGTCTTACGAACGTTAAATTCACGAGAATATAATCTTGGCATACGAACTAGTTTTCAGGAAACACACGGAGCGCCACAATGGCTGGCGGACTAGTTTTCCACACCCACTTTCTTTCAGTGAGTGCATTCAGTGTAGACATGGTTTGTTATCGAGTGGTGTACTTTTGCTTTTTTGGGACAGAAAAAGACCCCACCACAGGCTAGTGTTCAGCCGAAGAGGACATAAAACAAAATGACGGTCGAGCAGAAGAAGGAGATCATCGAGAAACACGAACGTTTGTGTAATTTAGCATCCCACTACCAGTATGCTAAATCGACTGTTGCTACGTGTGGCTAAGGGTGTTTCTGTGTTGTCTCAGGCAAGAGGTTGAAAAACTTGTTGATTTGGATTAACAAAACGCAGCTAGCAGGGGACATTGTGAGTGAGGGTATTATCGGCGATAAAGCACGGCAACTTCACTCGGATATCATCAAGAAGCAACATGGAAGTTCGTCATCCATTGACAACTACCATCACAAAGGTAAATAAAACAACTTTATTAGACAGTAGTTTATTTCTTTAATTACAATACAATAGCACATTTATTATACATAAAATAAGGTATATTTTGTGTAGTTTTAAGGCTTATTTCACAGAAAAATCATGTTTGATGGGGACCTGGGAACGGATTATTCATTTTTAATGGTTTCTTATGAGAAATAAATGTTTGGCAGACAAACCTTTCGACTTACACACACTTTCTGTGAACCAATTAAGTTTGTAAGATGAGGTATCACTGTACACACTTTAATATGGAGGTAAGAGGGGAAAAATCTCCACGTTTTTGTAAACATCACTATTGTGCATAAACGCAGGGCTGCACCCGTTGCCATTTAAGGTGCTGAACCAGGAGAGTTTGAGCGGGTCAGCAGAGTGGGTGAAGCCTGTGGTCACACGTAGTTTATTTTAACCCAAGTGTCATGTGTACGTACCAATTTTCTTTAGTATTTGGATGTGTGTGTGTGGTCAAAGGCAGGAACAGTAAAGCATGACATTTTAGTGGTTTTCGGAGCATTGAGATCATTTTGGAGGGCATTATAGCTTTTTTTTTTTGCATCCGATCCAGTATTATGACATGCTTATGAGAGCCGCATAAATACGATCAGTCATGTTTTCTAATTAGTACCACGGGTTAACTATTATTTTGAAAAAAAAAAAAAAAAAAGTCACGGTAGTCGTATTTTTATGGACTTCGGTAATGGAAATAAGTATGTAAACGTGCTGCTTATAAAAGCCCATTTTTAGCGGGCAACGGAGGCAGCGCCACAGGCGACCGACACGGGTGTTTAGTAGTAAGCGGGCAGCAACCCAGCGCCACCTCATGTATAGAGTGGAGCAGCTAAATCAGGATTGGCTCCTCACCAGCAATGTCCTCCATTCAGGCCCCAAGAGAAGTCGAAGAGAATCAGTTTCCTCACAGCTAACCTACATTTGGCTTCAAACGGACACTAAATATAAACGATTACGGCGGCGAGACAGAGACTTCATGTGATAGCGGCTCGGGACAACCGGGACAGGTGGCGGGACTGTGGACGACTCTTGTTTTGGTCACCGTTGTTGTGAAGTCGTTTCGGGAACTTTGGTTAGGAAAAGTAGAAGAGCGCACCGTAAGTGGCTAACAGGGCGCATATGGGGAACTGTCGTGGCTTGGAATTGAAGCGGATTTACATGGGACGGGAGATATGAGAGATTGTTTTTCTACTTTTTTCTTTCCTTTCATAATTTTGCTGCTGTGAAATGTACATTTGTCCACGGCAAGACTAATAAAGGCCATTCCAATCTCATATACTAATTAATTAATTACTGGGGTGATTAACTCATTCACTGCCATTCGCGAATTTATTTGGGAATTAAAAATATGACATAGAGCGCCATTCCCGAATTATTTAGGATTTGTGTTTTTTTTGGGTGCCGATAAAGCGCTGGCCATGGCCCCTGGCAATGTTTTCACCTTTCCACAAGGGGGAAGCATTTCCCTTTTTCCCATGTTAGCGCTTTGTTCCACCTTCAGCTGTTGTTAAAGCGCTATATAAACCAATATGTATGTATTGTCTAATAGATAGCTGACAGCTAGCCAGTCAGACAGCTTACAATCAGCGAGACAGCTAATAGCTAGCGAGCTAACTTATGGATAGTAAATAAATAGCAAATATAGATAGCCAGATAGCCAACAGCTAGCCAGGCAGACAGCTTACAGTCAGCTAGACAGTTAATAGCTAGCTATCTAGCTAATGGATAGCAAATAAATAGTGAATATAGATAGCCAGATAGCCGACAGCTAGCCAGTCAGACAGCTTACAATCAGCGAGACAGCTAATAGTTAGCTAGCTAACTTATGGATAGTAAATAAATAGCAAATATAGATAGCCAGATAGCCAACAGCTAGCCAGGCAGACAGCTTACAGTCAGCTAGACAGTTAATAGCTAGCTATCTAGCTAATGGATAGCAAATAAATAGTGAATATAGATAGACAGATAGCCAACAGCTAGCCAGCTTACAATCAGCGAGACAGCTAATAGCTAGCTAGCTAACTTATGGATAGTAAATAAATAGCAAATATAGATAGCCATCTGGCTATCTATATTTGCTATTTATTTACTATTATTATTATTTACTAGCCAACAGCTAGCCAGGCAGACAGCTTACAGTCAGCTAGACAGTTAATAGCTAGCTATCTAGCTAATGGATAGCAAATAAATAGTGAATATAGATAGCCAGATAGCCAAGAGCGAGCCAGCTAGACTATAGGCATTTATTGCATTGTATTTTGTACAGCCGCCCTCATTTCAAGCACATATAACTCCAAACCTATATAATTTAGGAATTAACTCCTTTTTACTGATGAAAGAAGAAAGTCTAAGGTTTCTAATGCTGCATTGAATATTGACATAGGCCTAAAACTCAATATTCTGTGGGTCCTGGAATTCAAGTGACAATGACAAAAACCCTGGCGCTGGAGTGGACATATTTTTCGTCTAGCAGTCAATGAGTTAATTTAATTCACTTCATTAAATTCATTCATGTATTCATTTTTTTGTGGTTTTAACATCACATTCAACACTTGCAAGGATGAAATGTCACCACCTACATCGATGATGGCGATGAAAGTGTGACCCGGACACAAATTAATTCAATTCCGAAAGGGAAGAAAACTAATTGGAGGGTGACATACATCCCACAGTATCTCTTGTGTAATTTCCTATTAAATGAGTACAAAGATAGAAGTTTGTCTGTGCGTACCTCACACAATTTTCCCGCAAAGTCCACCGGGCACTGGCACACAAAGCCACCTAACACGGCGTGGCATTGTCCTCCATTCAGACAAGGTCTGCTGTCACATTTATTGCGTTGGATTTCACAGCGAGAGCCCACAAAACCTGGCGGGCACTGGCACTGGTAACCGCGTGGGCTATCCTGATGAAGACAGGAGAGATTGCATCATCAATAATAATAATAGTAATAATAATGATACATTACATTTTAAGCGCTTTTCAAAGTTGTGTCCATAATTTGTAAAATGGCTTCAAATGACTTCTACTGAGCGTATTTTACAAAGATTCCACCGCATCTAGCTATATTTTTCGTTTTAAGACTCGCGCTGAATATTCCGGAAGTCTGGTGACGAGTCCTCACGTTACGTCACTGAAGGAACGCCCTTGACCGAAAAAAAGGACACATTGTAGCAGTTCTTCCATCACGTCAATGCATTTTGCTGTACTTGTTTGGTCTGAAAACTTGCACCAAAAAAAGGCAGAAGAGGGCGACAAAGCTCCGTGTAAGGAATTAATCAGCCTGTGGAAGCGGGCTGATTAATTCCTTACACAGAGCTTTGTCGCCATTTTCTGCCTCTTTTCTGGGACGCTACATTGCAGTCCAGATGGCTCAAAATGACATGTAAGGACTCCTGTAATCGATTGCAAACATGTATGCTTTCCTCTTCAGAACTATTTGAATCATATTAATAACTGGACGAGTAACAAGAAAGCATATTCTCCGAATCTGAAGCCATTGTTTTGATTCTCCAGCAAGGCAAGACGTTTTCGGGTGACATCACGAACAAGGGGGCGGGACCTTCTGAAACGGGCTACTTATAAGTTCATTTTTTTGCAGATTTTGGACACTAAGTCATTTTTATTGGTGTTTTGCATTTGACTAAAAATATCATACTGCATATTTTGGGTATTTTAGATGCTATAAAACACAGGTGTCAAAGTCAAGGCCAGCGGGCCAAATCCGGCCCGCCACATCATTTTTTTTTCGGCCCGCGAAAGCAAATCAAACTTGTTAAATTCCATGATGATTGCTAAAATCTGAGCCAAAATTTCATATTTTTGGATGTCAACCACAATAAAAGTCATTATTCTTGACTTCAGATTTGAAAATGAGTTATTCATTAATTTGCTGTGTGCTCTATATGTACTATTTGAAGGGATTTAAACATTCTAATGGCTTCCCCAAATTCATAACGGCCCTCGAGAGGAAACCATAACTACAATGTGGCCCGCGGCAAAAAATGACTTTGACACCCTTGCTATAAAACGTTTTTCTGATGTCAGTTAGGAGACAAACAAAGTGATGTCGGTTGTCCTTTAAATGGGAAAGTGACCAACCTTGCACGTCGCTCCATTCAGGCATTGATGGTGGCAGCCGCTCATACCTGATAAGCAAATAGCAGATGTTAGCGTAGATTCTAAAAACAAAACAAAACAAAAAAAAAAAAAACGTGTGGAATGTTTAGAGGGAAAGTGAGGTTGCGTAAAAAAAAAAAAATATACGAGTGAAACTGAGAATCTGTTCATGCACTGAATCCAAAGTGGGCATGCAACTGTTTTTTTTTTTGTGAGGGCAAACAGGGAGCGCTTGATTGCCAAGACAAGAGAAGAACAAGTTACCGCATGTGACTGAATGAGTAAGCCTAAACTACACTGATGTTGTGAGTCCGGAGAAGGTGAGAGAAGGCCTTTAAAAATGTAAACATTGTTTTATTTTTTCTCTTTAGGAACAACAGCTCAAAGAAAGAAACTACCCTGAGTTGAGAAATCAGAGGAACGAACATTCCAAAGTGACTAAAGATGTAAGAAAATACTGACTGATGTGACAGTTTTGTCCGGACCATCCCCGAAAACAGTTGCAGTGATATCCACCAATCAAATTTTTGCAAGAGTTAGCGTTCACACACGGCTTTCTTGCACACTCATTAGCATCTGTGAAAGCAGGAAGTAAAAAAAGGGGACTCTGCGTCCATAAATGGAAACAAAGCTAAAGGGGGGGGGGGGGAGATACATGGAAGAGCCGCAACCGCTAAACTATTTCTTGCAATGATAAGATTTATCATCTATTCATAGCTCGGATTTAAAAAAATGGAGCGATGATAATAATAATACATTTCATTTACAAGCGCCATTCACTTTACAGTCACAAGATGGGTTTTTCTGCGGGTGAGCAGCGGCAGCCACACACGCCAGCGTTCACTCAACCCGGAAGTAACTCAAATAGAATAGTAAGACAAATAGATAGTGAGCTAGCTAGCAAGCCAATAGATAGCTAATAGCTAACCAGCATGATAGTTAGCCAGCCAGCCAGATAGCTATTGTACAGTAGAAAAAACAAAGAGAATAGACTTAGCACAATATTTCTTACTAATGTCTACATAAACAAAAGTCAAAAGAACAAAAATAATAATAATTATATGGCTATCTAACTAGTTAGCTAATTGTCTAGCTGTCTATCTATTAGCAATCTGTTAGCTAGCTAGCTAGCTTTCAATCTGAGTTACTTCCGGGTTGAGTGAACGCCGGCACATGTGGCTTCCGCTCACTCAACCCGGAAGTAACTCAAATAGATAGAAAGCTAGCTAATATATAGCTAATGGCTAGATAATTAGCCAGATAGATAGCTAATATCTAGCTAGATAGCTAATATATAGCCAGCTAGACAGCTAATAGATAGCAAATAGATAGCTGGCTAGGTAGCCAGCTAGATAACAATAAGTCACATTGATTAGCGATCAAGCGACTTTTAACGTAGCTCACGGAGAGACCATTTTGGGTTTTTTGATAATGCATCTACACACACAAAAAAAAAAAAAAACACTGCTAGCGCTGAAATGAGATGCAAATAAACGCCCATCACCCCTCACGGACATCTAAAGTGTTACAACAAAGCACTGCGGCTCAAATATCGAAAGGCGTGGTGAAAAGGGGGGGGGGGGGGGTTCGCAGTCCACAAGGGGGTCTTTCTGCACACACACACACACACACACACACACGCATACACACACACACACCTGTCTTCTGTGTGAAACCTTACCCCCCCCCCCCTAACACATTCGCACGCTCAACGGCAGGTAAGACTGGAAGCCGATTGGCGTTTGTAAACCGAGCTGGTAAATTGAGACAAGCTCCTGGGATCGTTTTTCAGGGCTTGTATCTCCCACCCCCCCTTTCACACACTCATCTCCACCCCTCTACACACACACACACACACACACACACACACACACACACACACACACACACACACACACACACACACACACACACACACACACACACACACACACACACACACACACTCGACTTTATTTACAAGTTGTAAATTTCCTGGCTTTACGCCTGTCAGAAAATAAAAAAATAAAAAGCAAGCAGCTGCCATTTTAACAGAATATTGATAATATATTTTCAGGGGGAGGGCTTGGTGGTCATAATTCTGCTTGTGGATTGAATTATTTGTTTAATTTTTAATCTCTAAATCGTAGTCTTTCTTCTTCCTGGAAGATCACACTACTCACCGATCTGGCATGTCTTTCCCTCCCACTCGGGTGGGCAAACACACTCAAAGCCGTCTTCCCGGTCGATGCAGGTTCCACCGTGGGCACAAGGGTTGGAAGCACAGTTGTGTACATCTGAGAACATACACATTTTTGATTTTTTTTTGGGAATTTTTGAAGGGTATCAGACAGGTATTCGTTATGGCGGTTATTAACTCATTCACTGCCAGTGATGAAATGACTGTCCTTTCGGACCCAGCGGTGCAAGGCACTTATAATGACTTTAACAAACATAATAAACACGAAAACGGCAATTTTTCCGGGAGAGAGGGGAGCCGCTGCGTGTTCACGTGGCGCCATCTTGGGAAAAAAATTAATACATAATAATAATATGACAACGCAAATTCACAAATTTATTCAGGAATTGAATATATGATATAAAGCGCCATTCCTGAATTTGTTCGGGTTTTGTTTTTTTCATGCTTGGGTGCCGATAAAGCGCTGGCCATGGCCTCTGGCAATGTTAGCGCTTTGTTCCAGCTTCAGCTGCTGTTCAAGCGCTATATAAACCAATATGTAATATATATTAATGTATAATACATTTTCTAACCTGCATTTAAACCCCCGTAACAGAAAGCGTTGAGTGAAATATTCTATTTTAGTTTATTTTATATATTTTTTTCATTTCTCTGTCTTTGTTTTCATTTTATTATATCATAAAAATGGTTACACAGTTGTATTATTGAGTATATTACATGTTTTGTATGACTCACCTAGTTTTGGTTATTTTAAGACGGAACTACTCCAGAGTACTAATGGATGTTGAAGTGAGTTGAATGTTTTTTGTCTTTTCATGGACTGTATGGATATGTGACATAATAATAATAAACTTTAAATTGAAAAAAAAAAACAACAATATGTATGTATTGCATTGTATTTTGGACAGCCGCCCTCATTTCAAGCTCATATAACTCCAGACCCATATCATTTAAGAATTAACTCTTTTTTTTCTCGTGAAATTAGAGAATCTAAGGTTTCTTATGCTTGCATTGAATGTTTATGTCGTCCTAAAACTCAATATTCTGTGGGTCCTGGAATTCGAGTGGACACCTTTTTGCTTGTCTGGCAGTGAATGAGTTAATTAAAATGGTGCAAGCTGTGTTTAGATTGAAATCATGATTCAGTGACAAAAATGACAAATGGATTTTGTTCAGTTCAAAAAACTAAAGTGGGAGGGACATGTTTTAGTTTTCTTTGAGAAAAAAAAAACACCAATGAATTATTTCTGCATTTAAATTAATGTGCAAGGTGGGGTTAAAGACGCACACACATATATACACACCCACACGTGTATGTAAACTCACTTTTTGCACAGGTTGGTCCTTCCCAGCCCGGCGTACACTGGCACTCGAAGTCTGAAGAATTCTCACGGCACGTACCGCCATTTGCACAAGGATTGGAAACACAGGCGTGCTCAGCTGACGGGAGCAGCCAATCATAAAAAAAAAAAGAAAAACGTTACTTGGATCATAACTCAAGTTGGATAAATGTTGGGGTGGAGCGGCCATCTTTGCTGAACACTCACCGATCTCACACGTCGTGCCCGAGTAGTCTTCCGGACAGGCGCAGTAGTACAGACCAGGCTCGGTGTTCAGGCACGTGCCCCCGTTGAGACACGGTTGATGCCGACCGCAGTAATTGAGATCTGGGGTGCACAACCACAACAACAGACACATCAAACAAACCAGTGGTGGACAGTCCGTCAAGGCCTGCAAGGCCTTCTCTGCTGGCCTAAAAATATCTGAATCACGGATTGATGTTAATTATATTTTTGCTAGTGACGAGTCAATCATAGCTTGCGAAAACTGCTCTTATCACTTCTGATAGTGACAAGCGCATACTGGCCAGAGCTAGCACACTGTATCTGTAGCATAAGAAAATATTGTTGTGTTTTGTTTTTTTTTTTTAATTCCAGCTAGCTATCTGGCTGGCTACCTAGCTAGCTACCTATTAACTATATAACTAGCAAGCTAGCTATTAATGATCTCTTTGGATTTGCCTTTATTAGTCTCGCAGTGGACAAATTTACATTTCACAGCAGCAAAATGATAAAAGGAATTAAAGTAGAAAAACAAAATACACGCGCTAGCTATTAGCTAGCTAGCTAACTTTCGATCTATTTGAGTTACTCCGGGTTGAGTGAACGAAGATTTACTATTAAAGCCATTTTAAAGATGGACTTTAAGAAAAAAATGGACATCATTAATAAAGATCAATCAGTTATTTCCAGGCTAATGGTACCCTCTAGTGGACTTGTAGTAAATCACACCACATTTTTTTTCAGTCTGCATTGATCAAGACAATAACAATAATAATACATTTAATTTCTAAGCGCCTTTCAAAACTCTCAAGGACACTTTACAATCACGGGATGACATAAATAATAATAATAATAATAATAATAATAATAATACATTTGATATTTGATTTCCAAGCGTTGTTCAAAGCTCTCAAGGTCACTTTACAGTCACAGGTGCACACAGCAGCAGCCACACGTGCTATCATTCACTCAACCCGGAATAACTCAAATGGATAGAAAGTTAGCGAGCTAGCTGATAGCTAATAGATATCTATCTAAATAGCCAGTTAGACAGATAGCCAGCTAGATAGCTAGCCAGCTAATTGATAGCCAGATAGCTAATACATAGCAAATAGATAGACGTAGCACTACTGAAGGCCTAGGAGGAAATCCACGGCCCATCACTGCATCAAACAAACCATTTCAAGACAAATAAAGCGGAAACCATCGACTTCCTGTCATTTTAAAGAATAAAATGCTTTATGAAGCACAAAGCTTGCAAGCTCGTCGGGAGTCGTGGCTCAGTATAGAGCACCAGCTGTTATTTTATTTCTTTATTTTTTGACGGGAAGCACTCCCGAACACTCTGCGGTGGTCACAGGATGCACTCAAGGAGTTAGAAACCCCTCTTTGTTTAATTATTCATCATTCGTTTGAATCGCGATTATTTCTGAGAAATTTTACCCTCAGCTTGTTTCGTTCTTTTGTGTTTTTTTACCCCACTACCACACAGGAAACCTACGCCGACTTAACCTATTTAATCCTTGCCAAACGGTCTTAGCCTAAAAGAGGGGAGGTCACGCGAAAGGTTGTTCAATAAATGAACAGCGACGAGTCCTCCGCTGGGGATCTTTGGCCGCACTCTCATCCACCAAAGTGCACTCAAGTGACGAAGAGGATGTGGGGGTGGGGTGGGATCAAATATCCCCCGATGGTGCTCCAATCACATGAGCGGTAAAACAATACAGCTGCTGTTTTCCGGTCAACGTTTGGGGAAAGACGTTTGCGACTCGGCAAAGGTAGCGTGACACCCGCACGTCAAAAAAAATATAATAATTCTACAATTGCTCTTGTCTTGATTTGATTTGAGGTAATTTTTCACTGCTAAACAAAGACCAAGATGGCGCCCGAGCCTTGCTTTTTTTTTTTTGGGAGGAGCGTCAATGCGTATGTGGACTTGTCGCGGCTTGGAATTGAAGCGGATTGACGTGGAGAAGGAGATGTGACACTCGCTTTTCGTCAATGGATGCTACAACTTTGTGTTGGCTTTCATCATTAACTTGTGGCAGACGTGCATATTTCATGTGCATTTCATGACACCATTGGTGAAAAGGATGCTTTGATCTTCTCCTCTTTCATTTAGAACTGCTTAATGTAACAAAGAGGGTGCAGAAAGTGCTTAATAATAATAATAATAATATTTTTCATTTATAAGCGCCTTTCAAAACTCTCAAGGTCACTTTACAGCCACAGGATATTTTTTTCTGTGGGTGAGCAGCGGCAGCCACACGTGCCAGCGTTCACGCAACCCAGAATAACTCAAATAGATAGAAAGCTAGTGAGCTAATAGGTAGCTAATAGCTGGCTAGCCAGCTATGTAGCTAATAGTTCGCTAGCTATATAGCTAACGAGCGGACAGATAGCTCATAGATAGGTAGTGTAGTGGGCATACGCTCGAAAACAGGGAAAATTCATGAGTTTTTGTGTGATAAATTCATCTGAGTATGATACAGTAAAGTCTCGTTATATCGATATCGGATATATCGATAGTCCCGGTTATATCGATACTATTTCTATGCACGCACGGAGAAAATTACATGCAAACAGGGTCGGATATATCGATAGTCCCGGTTATATCGATATTTTTTCGGACTCCCTTGAATATCGATATAACGAGACTTTACTGTATTTCTAAATTGCAAATGAAAACCCATTATTTGACTAAAATCTATTTTCCTAAGATATCAACAAACAATTTTAATTCAAGTCAAAGAATTCATTGATACATCAACATTTTCCATTTTCTTGGAAAACGTTACTACACAATCAATCCTGTGCTGTTTTGATATGCGACGGTTTTACAGAGAAGACAAAGACAACATACTTAGCACAATATTTCTTACTCGCGTCGATTTAAGCTAATTTCTTTGTTTAAGATTGAAGGACTATGTCTTTGTGTTGTCATATTATTTTGTGTGTTTTTTTTTTGTTCTTTTGACTTCAAGATGGCGCCGCGTGAGTGGCTGCCTTTATAGGATTTTCTTTTTCTACTTCCTCTTACTTTCATGTCAATTCCTCTTACTTTCATGTCAATTTCTCCACTGACAGACTAAACAAATATATCGTGTTGATAAACTATTTCTTGAAAAGAACACATGGCTCGAGGGTAACCTGCGGGAGGACAGCGTGCCAATTTGGTAAGCGTGGGAGGTGACGACAAAAGGGCTTTTTGGCTTACCTTTATTGCACCACATGCCACCCCAATCCCTTTCGCATTTGCACTCCCAGGGGATGTTGCAAGTGCCGTGCATGCAGCCGGGGTACAACCTGCACTCGTCGCAGAATTGACCCTCCCAGCCGTAGTTACACCTTAGCAGAGAAAAAAAAAGAAATAAATATTAAGACAGTGTCACAACATAAGTGCAACAAGATCATATTTTAACACGTCCAAATCTACTGAAATAATCTACTCGATGATGATTGCTTATGACCACGACAATAAGCAAGCAGATTAATATTTAGCTAGCTATCTATTAGCCATCTATCTATCTAGCTTGCTATCGATTGGCTATATAGCTAGCTACTTAGCTATTTGAGTAAGGAAACATGTTAGCTAGCGAGCTAGCTAGCTATCTATTATCTATCTAGCGTGCTATCTATTAGCTAAAGACTATCTATTTGCTATCTGACTGGCTAGCTATGTAGCTGGCTATTTATCTGTTTGCTATCTGTCTGGCTAGCTATGTAGCTGGCTATCCGTTTGCTATCTACTTGCTATCTGTCTAACTAGCTAGTTATGTAGCTGGCTATTTATCCATTTGCTATCTATTTGCTATCTGTCTAACTAGCTAGTTATGTAGATGGCTATTTATCCAGTTGCCATCTATTTGTTATCTGTCTAGCTAGCTATATAGCTGGCTATTTCTCCATTTGCTATCTGTCTAGCTAGCTATGTAGCTGGCTATTTATAAATTTGCCATCTGTCCAGCTAGCTAGCTATGTAACTGGCTATTTATCCATTTGCTATCTATTTGATATCTGTCTAGCTAGCTAGCTATGTAGCTGGCTATTTATTAACTATATGGCTGTCTAGCTAGTTAGCTAACTGTCTATCTGGCTATCTATTGGCTAGCGTTCTATGTATTTGAGTTACTTCCGGGTTGAGTGAACGCTGGCGCATGTGGCTGCCACTGCTCACCCTCAGAAAAACGATTTTGTGACTGTAAAGTGACCTTGAGAGTTTTGAAAGGCGCTTCGAAATGAAATGTATTATTATTATTATTATTTCAGATTTACAGCAAAAGAGGAAATTATATTTTAACAATTATTTCAAGAAATTCCAACATTTCCTGAACGTACAAACACACCCGCATCCCATTGAAATGTGCAAGTCAACCAGAACAAAAATAAACCCTGGCTTAAAATATTTGTGTTGAGAAATACCAACATGTCGCTGCTTGAAAGGAGCCTTGTGACAGTCTGATGAAAATGTGAATTTTCTAAATTATGAGCTACCTCAAAATGTGCGTGATGCTGCTTCAACGTTGCCCCAATTATATTTTTTTTTTTTTGGGGGGTGCACAATATTCACTTCCTGTTTACTATGCAGCCAATGTAGGAGCCAACTAGGTGCGGGTGAATTAAACCACTCCTCTGCTGGTTGCTACCAAGGCAAACTTCCACTATTCATACTATTAACTCATTCACTGCCAAACGTGTGCAAAAATGTGCCCACTCCAGTGCCAGGGTTTTTGTCATTGTCACTTGAATTCCAGGACCCATAGAATAGTGAGTTTTAGGACTACATAAACATTCCATGCAGCGTAAGAAAGCTTAGACTGTCTTCTTTCATCAGAAAAACAGAGTTAATTCCTAAATTATACGAGTCTGGAGTTATATGAGGTTGAAATGGGGGGTGGCTGTACAAAATACAATGCAATACTTGCATATAGTCTAGCTGGCTAGCTGTTGTTTATCTGGCTATCCATATTCACTATTTATTTGCTATCCATTAGCTAGCTAGCTAGCTATTAGCTGTCTAGCTGACTGTAAGCTGTCTGGCTGGCTATCTATATTTGCCATTTATTTTCTATCCATTAGCTAGCTAGCTTTCGATCTATTTGAGTTACTTCTGGGATGAGTCAACGCTGATGCGTGTGGCTGCCGCTGCACACCCACAGAAAAACGTATCCTGTGACTGTAAAGTGACCGTGAGAGTTTTGAAAGGCGCTTATAAATCAAATGTATTATTATGAATTATTGGTTTGTATAGCACTTTGACAACAGTTAAAGCTGGAACAAAGCGCTAACGTGAAAAAAGGGAAATGCTGCCCCCTTGTGAAAGGGGAAAAAACATTGCCAGAGGTCTTACCAGCACGTTATCAGCACTCAAGCATGAAAAAAACAATTCCCGAATAAATTCGTGAATGGCAGTGTAAAAATATGTATTTATTATTATTAGCTAGTTAGCTAGCTTTCTAGCTATTTAAGTTACTTGTGGGTTGTGTGAACGCTGGGGTGTGGGTGCCGCTGCTCACCCACACAAACACTTATCCTGTGACTGTAAAGTGAACTTGAGCGATTTGAAGCAAATTCGGGAATGCCGCTCTACATCCTATTTTCAATTCAGAATCAGAATCAGAATCATCTTTATTGCCAAGTATGTAGAACATACAAGGAATTTGTTTCCGGTAGAACACGCTGCACTAGTATCGTCGTCAAAAAAACTGCTAAGTGGCACTATACAGTTCCATTTTAGCTACTGTTGAAAGAGTTCAAAGAGTTAATGGCTTGGGGGAAGAAGCTGTTTAAAATGTCTGCTGGATTTGGTGCGCATGGATCGGTAGCGCCTGCCTGAGGGGAGTAGTTGGAAAAGGTGGTGGGCAGGGTGCGGAGGGTCCAGTAGGATTTTCCGAATAAATTTGTGAATGGCAGTGAATGGGTTAAAAAAAAAGGAGCATTTCAAACACTCGCAAACATTATTGTATCATGTCTTGGGTCAAACCATCCCAAAGACCCCCTGACTGGCTAATCTTTGAGATGGGTGACATTCCGGGGCAAGAGGGGTTAAGAATACATTCAGCAGGCTCCTGTTTGAGGGGTCGGGGAGGATGGTGGGGGTCTGTAGACCTAAAGATGACGGCGCTCGGCGGCTTCTGAGAGCGTCTGGAGACGGCCGTGTGTTTACAGAGGCTGCGCACGCCGCGCGCCTGCCGCTTCATGACAACACCCGGGCTATTCCGAGAGGCTGTGGTGTCGTCGAGCCAGCTGTCTTGTCAATTGGGTTTTCTATTTTCAGACGCTGCTCCTGCAGACGTGCGGCACCGCTGCCAATGTGAGAAACAAGGTCTTTGAACGTCTCTTAGTTGGGGGGGGTGGGGGAGGCGCTATCTAAGAATACTTTGACATGCTTCATGCTACTTTATTTACCGCAATTTATGAGTTTTTAAAGTCACAATTAGTTTATTTGTTGGTTTTGTGTTGTAAGCAAGCTGCGAGAGGGGGAGGGAGATGGGGGGGTGGAGGGTCTTCAAACTACCCATGTCGCATCTACGCACACACAACAGTTGTCCCGACTTTACACTTGATATATCCAGTCTGCTTCTTCTTATTCTCGTCAATTATGTTTTATAACACACGCCGTGCTATTTTTTATCATTCGGGCTCTGCGAGGGATTAAGGGCTTGATTTAATTTGGGAAGAGTGAAATAAAATACCATTAGATTAAGTCTGGAATGAATTACCGTATTTTCCGATGTATAAGGCACACCGGCGTATAAGACGAATGAATGGTGTATTTTCAAACCTTTTCCATATACAGTGATACCTTGGTTTACGAACTTAATTGGTTCCCAGAGTGTGTAAGGCGAAAAGTGTGTATCCCAAAAATTAATTTCCCATAGGAAACCATTAAAATGAGAATAATCCGTTCCCAGGTCCCGATAAAACATAGTTTTCTACTAAATGAGCTTTAGAACTACACAAAATATACCTTATTCTATGTATAATAAATGTGCTATGGTATTACGATTAAAGAAATAAACAGTCCGGAAAAGACGGTAATATCTAAATTAATCTCCTAAATTAATGCAATCTGATTAATGCGATCAGCGGACGGCAACGATTGTTTTCAACAGACTGAGTCGTTTATGTTGTGTCACATTATTTGTTATTTTGGGTTATTGTTTGTTTCCTTGTGACTTCAAGATAGCGCCGCGAGAGTGGCTGCCTTTACAGCAGCTCCTGTATTTTGTTTTTGCTGCTGTGAAATGTAAACGTCTCCACTGTGAGAGAAATAAAGGCTCATCGAATCTAATCTAATCTAACATTTTGTGTTTCTACTTCTTTCACTCCTTTCATAACTTTGCTGCTGTGAAATGTAAATTTCTCCACTGGGAGACTAATAAAGGTAAATCTAATCCAATAACGGATTTGACTTTGTCCACCATTGCACCCCTAACACTGAAATAAAGGCAGAAATAAGTTTCTACCGGCGGTGTCAAAGTGGTTTATGGTGGTGGGTCTCGACAGGCTTCTCGGGATCAAATCGAGGCGGCGTTGGAACTGTTACTCATGTGCAAGTAAGCGCGGGTCGGTTTCCACGCTCACGTGTGGAAAAAAAGTGGTGAAATCCAGTTTTTTTTCTGCAAGACCTCACTTCAACCGTTTTTTTGTTGTTTATTTTTGCATTGCCACATTACGTCACTTTACATATGACACTACATGGTGAGTATAGTTTTTGCTTTTTTGAATGTTGTTGTGCCGATGACCATTTTGTGTTTGGGCGCCTTTTAACTGAGCGAGTTGCTTGTTTTATAGCCACAAAGAGACACAAGTCTTCTTGTGCCGGTCCCAAGCCCGGATAAATACAGAGGGTTGTGTCAGTAAGGGCATCTGACATAAAAGCTTGGCCAAAACAAACATGTGGATCAAACCTCTCAAGACACTGATTTGCTGTGGCGACCCCATGAAGGGAAAAGCCAAAAGGAAAAGAAGACTATCTCACTAAACATACGACAATACTTCACTTTACATTCAGAAATGACATGTATTATCTGTTTTGTACAATTGTATGTCTTTTTTAGCCACATTATTAAGTGCCTTGCACGCTGGGTCCGCGAGGACATTCATTTGTGCTGTACGTCATGCATATTAGCATATTTGACAATAAAGTTGACTTTGACTACATATCATAGCCACATATGGAGGAACAACCAAATCCCCCTGGCTAATAAAAATAAAATAAAACGAACACAACTAGGGAAAACCTCAAAAATGGATGGAATCAAAAGAATAAAAGGGACATCATGCATGCTTTCTGTGACCCAGAGGCTTCATTAAATTCATGCCAGAGAAGGGAGAATCTTTTCCTGTCTGCTGGGACCTGACATTTCAGGAGAAGAAGATGCCTCGCTCACCGCTCTCCGCCCGCTAACTAGAGTGAGGAGGGTCAAGCCTCTTCTTAATCATCATTTCGGCTAAGAATATCACAAAGCAGGTGTTGATTTATTAGGACGATATTCACGCCGCGTTCTACAACTTTTAAATGTGCATTTTTAGGCCTTTTCATACGCGAAGGATCTTTTCTACCCTTTAGCCTAAAAAAAGCAGCGCATTGCAGAAGAATGGCGATTCCCGGCACGTTTACTGCGCTCACACTACCAACCGCCCCCCCGCAACTTCCCCCATCTTGGAGCGCGAGTGGTGGAGAAGAAGAAGAAAAAAAAAAAAAACAGGATGAGATGCTTGGTATTCTGTGTGGGATTTGGGCAACCTAAAAATATAACACGTCAGAGGCAAAGCGTTGCCCGAGCTAAACTGAGATGGAAGGAAGTAGACGGGAAGGCATGGCTGAAACGTACTCTGAGAAAATAAAATGTAAAAGACGATCATGAGCGTAAGTGAGAATCATCTCGTCTTACTTGCATTGCCCTGGAATGGTGCAGCCGCCGTGTGTCAGGTTGCAACCATGCCTGCAGATTGCTAAAAAGAGGCGGGGGGGGAGAAAAAAAAGATAAAATCGATTACATAAAAAAGATGCAGCTTTTATTCTGAAAAGCTAATTTACAGAAAAGAGTAAAGAATCATTTCAGTGGGCACGTGGGTGGAAAAGGGATAGTTAGTCTTGAAGCGGGCGCAACAGAAGATGATTGTTTCCTTAGGCAGGGTTAAAGGTTAAAGGGGGTGACGTTTTCGAACCTGCATGTACAACAACAACTCGGCTAAAAGAAAAAAAAACAAGCCATCTAACACCGACACCATAGTGAATTTTAAGGCGGCACTGGAAATCAGCACTGTTTTTGATTGGGAGGAATGTCAGTGCCATTTGACTGTCGTCGCTGGACAGCTCTGAGGCGATTAAGCTTTTTTTTTTTCACCTGTAATGGTCAGCGTAGAAATCGGTGCTGATGCATAGGTGGAATTGTCGCGGCTTGGAATTGAAGCGGATTTACGCGGGGGGGAGGAGATTTGAGACCATCTCTTTTCGTCAATGGATGCTACAGCTTTGTGTTTGCTTTCAACATTTAGCTTGTAGCAGATGTGCACATTATACCATGACGTCCCTGATCCACTGGTGAAAAAGAGGGTATGATCCTCTACTCTTTCATCTAGAACATACAACAAAAATAGAAAGTCTTAAGATTGAATGACTGTCTATTATTTTGTTATTTTGTTTTTGGTCTTTTGACTTCAAGATGGCACCGCAAGAGTGGTTGCCTTTACAGCAGTGGTCCACAACCTTTTTTTGCGCCACGGACCGGTTTAATGTCAGACAATATTTTCACGGACCGGCGGATAAATACAACAAAATAAAATGATACCTACGTGACCTAGACAAGCGTTTTGACATGCGTCAAGAGTAAGTCATAGACGGATGTAATTCAGTAATTTTTTCATTTTTCAAAATAAAACAGTTCGGACACAGATAATAAATAAAATGGAAATTATGTAAATTATTTATTCTTTCTGCGCGGCCCGGTACTAAATGACCCACGGCCCGGGAGTTGGGGACCTCTGCTTTACAGCAGCTCCTGTATTTTGTTTTTCTACTTCTTCCTTTCCTTTCCTGTGAAATGTCAATGTTTCCACTGTGAGACGAATAAAGGCTAATCCAACGCAATCCAATCCAATGTGAATTGTGACAAAATACCAATCGCAAGTCCAACATCCGCCATGTTCGTGACTGTCAAGGTATGCGGCATAAGCATATTTTCACGCCTATGTCAGCTTTGTCTCACGATCGCATTTGCCAAACCAGGATTAAACACCTAATCAACACGTCCGGAATCTGTAACAACAGGTCTGATGAACATCGCTAAAAACCCACGAGTGGTGTCAGAAATGCTCCAGGGCAGCCGTCATTAAAAAAAAAAAAAAAAATGTCCAAACCAAAATGACAAGGTACAGGTTTTCCCCGTCACTGCGGGCGAGACAATCAGTAAACGGGTGTAGAAAAAGATCACGAGGCATAACCAGCGCTCAACAAGAGGCTCACCTGTATTACAGTTGGGACCCGTCCAACCATCCAGGCAAACCTGAGTGCCCGCCTGGTCGCAGCGATAATGGCCAAAGTAGTCGTTGCGAGGAACGCACAGTTTGTTGCACTTGTTGCCGTAATAGTTCTGGTTGCAGCGCACCCGGGTGCGGTAGGTGATGCGAGCCACGGGCCCGTCGTAAGGGACCGTATTCCAGGGACCGCCCGGGTTGGCCATGCCGGTGTGAGCGCTGCGCTCAATCAGGTGCTCGTCATCATCTGAAATGAACATTAGGGGGGAATAAATAAATATTTAGAGAGAGAGAAAGAGATAGAAATATAGATAAAAATAGATAGAGAGATAGAAATACAGATAACAATAGAGTAGGTAAAATAGATTTTGAGGTCGAAATATAGGTAAAAATACATAGGAATATAGATAAAAATAGAGACATAGATAAAAATAGAGAGATAGAAATATAGATAAAAATCAATAGAGAGAAAGAAAATAGTTAAAAATTGAGATACAAATATAGATGAAAATAGATAGAGATAGAAACATAGATAAAATAGAGGTAAAAATATAGATAAAATAGATAGAGATATGGATAAAAATAGATAGATATAGGAATGTAGATAAAATAGAGAGATAGAAATAAAAGATGAAAACAGATAAGAGCTAGAAATGTAGATAAAAATAGATAGAGATAAAAATACGGATAAAATAGAGATAGAGAGATAAAAATATAGATACAAATAGATAGAGATAGAGAGATGGATAGAGGTGAGAGAGAGAAAGATAGAAATATAGATAAAAATAGATAGATAGAAATATAGATAAAAATAGATAGATAGAAATATAGATAAAAATAGAGAGATAGATAGAAATATTGTTAAAAATAGATAGAAATCTAGATAAAAATAGATAGAGATAGATAGAAATATTGTTAAA
The DNA here is from genome assembly GCF_051943395.1 of Hippocampus bargibanti. Taxonomy (NCBI): domain Eukaryota; kingdom Metazoa; phylum Chordata; class Actinopteri; order Syngnathiformes; family Syngnathidae; genus Hippocampus; species Hippocampus bargibanti. Next base: position 3,060,251 of record NC_142752.1, read on the forward strand.
AATAGATAGATAGAAATCTAGATAAAAATAGATATTTAGAAATATAGGTAAAAATAGATAGATAGAAATGTAGATAAAATAGATACAGAGGTAGAAATACAGATGAAAATAGAGATATTGAAATATAGATAGATAAAAATATGGATAAAAATAGATAGAGAGATAGAAATATAGATACAAATAGATAAAGATAGATAGATAAAGATGTATAGATAGAGAGAGAGACAAATAAATAAATGCATCCCATTAAAACAATGGTTAACTGATGACAACCCCCCCCCCCCCCCCGAACATGCTACCATGTAATCGCGCTCAAGTTAGTCTCGCGGCGGGGGTCTTGTGATAGCGGCACAGTTGCCCGCCACAAGAAAATCATAAATCAGAGTGTGATTGCGGTTCGTCAACAACCTCCCGTGGAAGTGGAAGGCCTGTGATTTCCTTTCCTGCATAGCTCCGGGTTGGACTGCACTTGAGTACTTTTTTGTTTTTTGAAGGGAGCAAACACACACAAAACCACACACACACACACACACACACACACACACACACACACACACACACACACACACACACACACACACACACACACACACACACACACACACACACACACACCCGCTTTCCTCTGCCGGGGTCTGACACAATGTCAGACAGAATTAAGCAACAATAACAAATAGAAGCTCCGGCGGTTGCCAGATAGAGAACAATGGGCTCCGGGCCCAAGCGGGCTCGGCTACCTCGGTGTCTAAACACTCAGGCCCGGCAGCCCAGTCCGCTCCACTTCCTGTTCGATAAACACAAGGAAAACAGCCGACTGCCTTTCCTGAGGACGTAGGAGGCGTGCATGTGCACGGAAGGGGGGGTGCGAGGATGTGATGCTGGAAGAGAGGAATCTCACTGACATTCTGGAAGGTCCTTACGTAGGACAAGACGGGAGGCGGATGCTGACTCAGACCAGGATTCTCCCCTGATGTCTCACAAACGGAGAATGTGCTTGCTCGATTAAAGGACAACCGACATCACTTTTTTGTTGTCTAACCAACATCAGAAAAACGTTTTATAGCATCTAAAATACCCAAAACACGCAGTATGATATTTTTAGTCAAATGCAAAACACCAATAAAAATGACTGAAAGTGTCCAAAATCTGCAAAAAAAAAAAATGAACCCGGAAGTGGCCAGTTTCAGAAGGTCCCGCCCCCTTGTTCGTGACATCACACCAAGACGTCTTGCCTTGCTGGAGAATCAAAACAATGCCTTCAGATTCGGAGAATATGCTTTCCTGTTACTCATACAGTTATGAATATGATTCCAATAGTTCTGAAGAGGAAAGCGTACATGTTTGCAATCGATTAAAGAATTTATTCCGTGCCATTTTGTGGCAATAGGGGGGGGGGGGTGTAGCACCAAAAAAAGAGGCAGAAAAGGGTGACAGAGCTCAGTGTAAGGAATTAATCAGCCCGTTTCCACAGGCTGATCAATTCCTTACACGGAGCTTTGTCGCCCTCTTCTGTCTCTTTTTGGTGCAACACGATGTTTTCAGACCAAACAAGTACAGCAAAATGCATGGACGTGATGGAAGGACTGCTACAATGTGTCCTTTTTTCCAGTCAGGGGCGTTCCTTCAGTGACGTAACGTGAGGATTATATATATATATATATATATATATATATATATATATATATATATATATATATATATATATATATATATATATATATATATATATATATATATATCCCTACTGTCCAGACGTGGCAGTGCCGGACTCTGCTGTGATAGGTCCCTGCTTGCTCTCAGGTTGGGGGTAGCAGAGGACTACTTCACATCGTCTAGCAGTGAATGAGTTAATACAGTAAAGTCTCGTTATATCGATATCGGATATATCGATAGTCCCGGTTATATCGATATTATTTCTATGCACGCACGGAGAAAATTACATGCAAACGGTCGGATATATCGATAGTCCCGGTTATATCGATATTTTTTCGGACTCCCTTGAATATCGATATAACGAGACTTTACTGTATATTTATTTTGTGCGATTTGTTGACGCCACAAGCCCTTTAAAAAAAAAAAAAAAAACGAAAGTAGGAATTTGCGGTCACAGATATGGACTTGTGAACCCATGACATGAGCAATTCCTGTCAGCTGACGTGAGTGACGCAAGGCCACACCACGGCGCAAACTATGCAACAAAGCTCGGTTATAACATTTAGCATGACAAGATGGAGGATCGTAGAATTCATATTTTTGAGGAAACGATCGCAATGGTTTTTTATCTGGAAGACGACATCTCATCTCAATGCCGAACTGGGGGGTGCTTTTTGTATTTTACATTTTCAACTCAACTTTTATTTCTGCAGCACTTAAACAACCACAGCTATTTCAAATTGTAGGTAGAACATTCAGCAATAATTGAAAGAGTCATACATGACTAAATAAAGCTATCTATTTGCTATCTATTAGCTATATAGCTAGGTATAAATTAGCGATATAACTGTTATATCAAAGTAGAGAAAGCAATGGTTACAATTGACTTTAGTGGGCTTTTAATGAATACACAGCTAGCTATCTAGCGAGCTATCTATTAGCGAACGAGTTAGCTTTCTATCTATTTGAGTGAACACTGGCGCGTGTCGCTGCCACTGCTCGCCCACAGAAAAACTTATCCTGTGACTGTAAAGTGGCCTTGAGTTTTGAAAGACGCTTATAAATTAAATGTATTATTATTATTATTATTATTATTATTATTATTATTAGGCATTCGCAAAAATGACTGAAAAAGTGGAATGAGGCGGCAGAAGGGAAAAAAAAAGCCCCCGACTTATACAAAATTATATTTAAAGCACCGACATTAGACCAGAATTTGAATATAATGCTCCCATTTGCAATAACATAATACAATACAGTAAAGTCTCGTTATATCGATATTCAAGGAAGTCCGAAAAAATATCGATATAACCGGGACTATCGATATATCCGACCCTGTTTGCATGTAATTTTCTCCGTGCGTGCATAGAAATAGTATCGATATAACCGGGACTATCGATATATCCGATATCGATATAACGAGACTTTACTGTATTGAATATTTCATTTTAAAACTTCGTCGTAGAAATAGCCGCAAAATGGCCGCCGATCAACGCATTTCCTGGTGGCCCCCCTCCTGAGAAAACGGAAACGACGTCAGGAAAGCGGCTAATCGTAGCTATGATGTCAACTTCTATTTCTTCTCCATTGTCTGCATTCGCAAGTACGTTTGATGTCACTGGACTCAACAGGATGCGATGGGGGGGGGGGGCACTCCATTTTTTGTAACCAATCAGGCAGACAAAAGAAGACGCTGCTGTATGGAAATGCATCCGTACGCCTACATTTCCATTTTGACACTGGTGAAGAAAAAAATGTCAAGGGATCAGAGCTCGCGCAACATTTATAGTCCTCAAAAGATTCCTCCCTGACCGGGAAAAAAAAGGAGGGGTGATAGAGGGGGGGGGGGGGGGTGTACAGGAGTCGAGCCGCAACGGACATTTCCGAAAGAAAACAGGATACAGCTGCTCAAGCACTGACGGCCGACATAGTTGCTTGTATTGTATAGAGGGTGTCTTCGGAGACCAATACATGCAATTTTCTACCCAAAGAAAAATGTGGCACATGTAAAAAAGAATGAAAAAAAAACAACAAAAACAACGTTATCTTGCCAAAACACCTTCCGACAACTTGTCCAATACTTGCTAACTTATCTTGGAGGTACAGTAAAGTCTCATTATATCGATAGTACTGCTTATTACGATACTATTTCTATGAACGCAAGGAGAAAATTTACATGCCACAGGATCGGATATATCGATAGTCCGGTTATATCGATATTTTTTCCGACTCCCGAGAATATCGATATAACAAGACTTTACTGTATTAGCACCGTGAGATCGCGTCACTTACTGTTGCGGGTGGTGTTGTCCCAATCCCAGGCTTCCACGATTAAGGTAAACGTTCGCTGAAAAGAAGAAAAAAAACACACAAAAAGACGTTATTAGAGTATGTTGACACTGCCATCATGTTTATAAATATGTTGGAAAAAAATATACCTACCGACTTACATATACAGGGAACATCCGACTTACGACCAGCTCGACTTACAACCACCCGTTCTTTATACATTCAAAGCTATGCTGTGATGGCACCAGAGGAGGGGGGGGGGGGGGGTTTACGAGTCATTTAGCCTTCGAGTCTCTATTCAACATTTGGAATGGATTTCAATGTACGACCGTTTTGACTTACGACCGATTGATCGGAACGGAACTTGGTCGTAAGTCGGATGTTACGTGTACACACATGTATACATATACACATAAACATATATACTGTATTTTCCGGTTTATAAGGCGCACCCAAAAGCCTTGATTTTCTTCAAAAGATGACCAGGTTTCGCAACTACTGTCACCAGACACTGACTGCACAGCATCTATTGTAGTGCCGTATATTTGGAAAACTTTTATACATTTATATATTATATTCGAAAAACGTTTTTCATTCATTGAAGGTGCGCCTTATAGTCCAGTGCGCCTTATATATGGAATAAAATTGAAAATACACCATTCATTAAGGGTGCGCCTTATTCACCGGATAATACAGTACACATATATACATATATATACACATACATACGTATTGTATATATATTATATTCATTTTCCAGTCCGAGTCACATGATCGTCAGCATTAATTGACTTTTATGACTCACATCCGTTCACAATCGTGAAAAGATTTTGCAACAAAACATATAAAGGTCATGACGGCATACAAGACAGTATATCCCGTGTCTTCTATTGTGTACCGAGGAAGCCTTTTTTTTTGTATTTACCCCCGCCTAGAAAAGCTCAACTTACTAGTAACCATACAATACATAGCCAGGAGGGAAAAAAAATGGAGTCAATTCCCATGACGGATTGCAAATAAATAATAATAATAAATCAACTGCCCGTGAAGTGTAAACAAGTGTCACAAGACCTCCGAAGAGTGTTATTGACATGCTTGTTAAATTTTAATGAGGTGCATAGTAAATTTTTGAGGAAAAAAAGTAGCGCAGAAAGCACAAGCAATGAATCAAAATCTCTTCAAAGCTCCATGTGGCGCTCAAAAAAAATCAACTCAAGGCTTGCCAGCGTGCCAGATGTGAATTGTCTTTTCTTGGATTGAAGTTTTGATACGTTTTCTCACAAAGCATAAAAATAAACGCTTGACAAAACCGAATGTGCGAGAGTCAATGAGCACAAGTAAGCCCCGAAGTCAAACGCTCACCCCATGTCGATTTATCCTTTAGGTTTAGTTTATCCATTAGCTATCTAGCTAACTTGATCTTGCGCGTCGTCTCGTGGAAAAAAAATGGGTCCCCATTGAGGGCTAGCTAGCTACTTATCTATTTGTGATCTATTAGCCATCTAACTAGCTAGCGAGCTATCTATTTACAATCTATTAGCCGTCTAACTAGCTAGCTAGCTAGCTATTATTTATCTATTAGCTAGCTAACTTGACCTATTTGAGTTATTCCCGGTTGAGTGAACGCCGGCGCATGTAGCTGCCGCTGCTCACCCACAGAAAAACGAATCTTGTGACTGTAAAGTAACCTTGAGTGTTTTTTGAAAGGCGCTGATAAATGAAATTACTTAAAAAAACGAACCGCACATGCTTCAAGGTGAAACTTGGTCTCACCGAATATGCGTTCCAATAAAGGTGACTTTGCCAATATTAGCGACAGTTATAAGCGCCATATTGACTTTGTCCTTGCATGTCAGACACGGAGATTCAATAAATAAGCAGCGAATGAGATTATCCGCTTTCGGTTATGCTTTTGCTCTTAACACAATGGTTACGATGGGGTTGAATACAAACACTCCCGGCGTGTTTGTTAATGTCATGTGAGATGCGCTGAGCGAGGGATGAGGAAAGAGAGTGCGCCCGATGAAGTCAAAAATTGAAAGAAATGATGGGGGTTTGTTATGTAATAAGGGAAAGAAAAAAACTATTTAATTCATTTTTTTAAGCATAAAAAATCTCATTTAATAATAATAATATATTTTATTTCTAAGCGCCTTTCAAAAGGGATAAGAACTTTTTATTTTCTTTTTTGTGTGCGGGTGAGCAGCGGCAGCCATTCGCGCTAGCGTTCACTCTACCCAGAAATAATAAATACATTTAATACAACATAAATTTTAAAGCCTTTAAGTGGATCATCTGCATAGTCAAGTAAACAAATAGACTGTACCAAAACTTGTATTAATTTATTATTAATTATTTTTAATTAAATCATTTGCTGCCATTCTAGAATTTATTCAGGAATTGAAAAATGTGACACGGAGCGCCATTGCCAAATTATTTCCGTTGTTTTTTTTTTTTGGCAAGGGTTGCCGATAAAGCGCTGGTCAGACCTCCGGCAGTGTTTCCCCCTTCCAAAAGGGGGCAGCATTTGCCTTTTGTCCATGTTAGCGCTTTGGTACAGCTTCAGCTGTTTTTAAAGCACTATATAAATCAATATGCATGTATTGTATTTTGTACAGATGCCCCCATTTCAAGATCAGATAACTTCAGACCCATCTAACTTAGGAATTAGCTATTTTTTTCTGATGAAAGAAGAGAGTCTAAGGTTTCTTATGCTGCATTGAATGTTTATGGAGTCAGAATACTGAATATTCTGTGGGTCCTGCAATTTGAGTCACAATGACAAAAACCCTGGCACTGCAGTGGATTCATTTTTGCACATCGTCTGGCAGTGAAGGAGTTACATTTTTTTTTTGCGCTGCGATCAATAAAGAAATACAGCATAGGCATGGCAACATAGTCAAACTAAAAATGGAGGGTAGGTGGGCGGTTTGTGGGGGTGTCATGTACCTCACCCCTCCGTACAGTATCAGTTATCTAATTAAACATTCAGCAGGGCGGCATTCACCTCGGCGAGCAAGTTTGTCGCTCATTTTGCACCTCACGGGATTATGTTGACATGAGGTAGTTGCTAGGCAACCGTGAAGTTTGCAGTGACGGAGCAAAATGCAGAAAATTACGCTCGCCGTCAATGGCCCGAGCTAGCTAGCGTGGGGCACACGCACGCTCCGTAAATCTACGTAATCTAGCTAAGCAACCATCTGACCTAAATAGCAATCGTTACGTCACCATTGGAGACAGTTGTAGTAGCCACAATGTGACCTCTAGTGTCATGTCACTGACGGGACTTTGGACACAAGAAGACTTTAGAGGGGTATAATACCAGTATTAGAATTTGTCGTGTGTACGTTTGTGTCTGTTGTTGATCTGGGGGAGGTGGGAGAGAGATAGGGGGGGGGGGGCAACAAGCTGGTAGGCTGGTTGCTGCTGGGCTGCAGGATTAAGTTGGCTTGTCTGGCAATGGGCGCTAGCGGGAGGAAGGGGACTGGAAGGGGGTTATTGTGGAGACGCTCGAGTGGACGGGAGAAAAGAGGATGAAAGAGAATATGGCAGTTGAAGGCGGAGAAGGATAGTTTGAGAGGCGCCTTGATTTTTCATCTGGCATTGAAGGTTTGCCAAGATTTCAGCAGTGAAGACGTGAAGGGGTTACGGTGGACCGTATGTCTACGTATAAGCACTCCCGAGTCCAGAACCGAGGCGAGCGCAGACGCACAACAGATGCGGCCTGAGCGATGGATTATTTGACATGAACGTGGATCATGGAGCTCGGCTTCTGACCTTTCCAACTACCCCTCCCCCCCAACCGCCATCGTCTAGTCTAAACGCCAATACCCAGCGAGCAGGTGTCCCATCCGCACCGACGCACCTTCCGCGACACTTTTTGACACACGCTCGCCTCATGTCGTCAATGCCTGGAAAAACAGTCAAAACGCAGAGTGCCTTGGGCTCGCGCAAAGCTACCGACTTGTCTGGTTTCCCACAGACCATCCCAGTCTGTGATTAGCTGGATTAAGTGACAGCTGCCCAAATGCTCGGAACAAGATAGACGATGGGCAGATAAAAAGGGGGGGGTTGGGAAGAGAGGGCGTTACTGAACAAAGACCCTTGTTCCAATCCCGTAACTCACCCCCACTCTGTCCTAATCGAAACCATTGTCCATCTTGAGACACAGTAGGCCCAGGGACAATTAGCAATCAGCGTTTGCACCGGCGAGCTGGCCAAGATTAGTTGTCAAAAAGACGCAGATTGCTAGTATATCAACTCATCAAGACAAGAGGGTCGAAAAAATCCTACTGGACCCTCCGCACCCTGCCCACCACCTTTTCCAACGACTCCTCTCACAGATCCATACAGATACTAGCGCAGCGTGTTCTACCGGAGACAAATTCCTTGTGTGTTCAACATAGTTGACCAATAAGGATGATTCCAAACGACCGTCATTAACCCCAAAAGGACGTTTTTCGCTCCCCTTTTGAATCTTCAAGGGCTAAAATACTGCATCCGGGAGAACCAAGAAGCTTCTGTCTGTCCAATCCACCCCCCCCCCCCCCAAAATACCCCGCCTGCCCTCCTCCGAGTGGATTAGAGGATTTACAAGGAGAAATCCGAATTTTTCAAGTGAGGAAGGGCAGCTATTCACTTCCTTTTCCGAAATGGTCCTAAATGTCGCGTTTGTGAGCCTAAATTTCCTTCGCCAGATGAGTCGTGGACGCAGGGTGGGGGGGTTGGATAGGAGCCTTTCAGATTCATTTCATGTGTTAATAATAATAATAATAATAATAATAATACGTTTCATTTATAAGCGCCTTTCAAAACTCTCAAGGTCACTTTACAGTCACAGGATCAGTTTTTCTGTGGCTGAGCATCGGCAGCCACATGCGCCAGCGTTCACTCAACCCGGAGTAACTCAAATAGATGGAAAGTTAGCTAGCTAGCTAATAGATAACTAATAGATAGCTAGCTAGTTAGATAGCTAATAGATAGCAAGCTAGGTAGGTAGCTAGGGTTAAGGCAATTCGCTATACGAACACATTTTAAACAGATCGGCAGCATGCCATGAAGATTTGATTTTTGTAGCGAATGACATGACTTTAATTAGAGATTGTTTCCATTTTGGTTGTTTTATTTTGTAATTTTCTTTTTCTTCCTCTTCCTATTCAGCTACACCGATGTTGGATATGTTCGTTAGGGCGGATATGTTAAGGCAATTCGCCTAACGAACACATTTTAAACATCTGTTCCATTTACTTTCGAATTGTTTTGTTTTCTTGGACTTCCTGTCATGTCACACCCTGCCCACCTTGACATGATGTCACATCCTGTCCGTCTTTTAAAAGCTCTCCCAACAAGCCCCATCTTTCTCTTTCCTCTTGGCCCTTCTCCCCTGGGCAGTTACAATTTGTGCCGTCCCTAAATTAAAGAATCTTTTTGTTTGTACTTTTGATTCCAGCTTCATTAATAATGACTTTAACAGTTAGATAGTTAGCGAGATAGCTAGCTTGATTTAAATTTAAAATTAAAAAAACAGCCGGGAAACGGAGGGGGTCAGCGGTGGAAAGTGGAAGACGGGGCAGGTTGGGGGTCACTGAGCATGGGGGGCGGGCGATGTGCGTGTTTGACTCGTTTGGGGTTTCTGGGGAAATTTAGCTTTTTTTTTTACGATTTCGATATGTCAGCAACTTATTTGGGACCCACGCCATCATAAAAATACATAATAAAAAATCTGAACCGGTCATATTTGCTTTCAAGATACCTCAAACGGGCAACATTCCAGCCCGTCCGTGCAGTGTCACTGTCATCTTCTGATTTATTGCCTTCTGATGGTACGCAAAGTCATCACGATTCATCCCGTGGACAGTAATCGCCGCGTGTAATCTTCATTAATCTGTGATGTCAATCCCAGCTTTTAGTTTTACTAGGGCTGAGTCTACGCTATCTCGGGGAGGGCCAAGCGCCATGCCCCGTCCGTCCGTCTCTGCTGGATCTGAAGACCAGTGTGTTTTTTTTCGTGGGATCTCTTTAGGCACTTTTTGGGTGATTCGCTCCGAATGGAGAGAAATCATCACAGTGTTTTTGCATGATGGAAACAGTGGCGTCATTATTTTACATTTAGCTATTACGATTCACTTATGACAAGGGTGTGTAATTTTTTTTGCCCGATTTGTAGTTATGGTTTACATATAAAGCGCACACAAAAATGACTAACTCAAATTTCAAGTAAAAAATAACTGTTAATGTGGTTTACATGGGACAATTTGACATTATCTGAGTTACTTCCAGGTTGAGTGAATGCTGGCGCGTGTGGCTGCCGCTGCTCACCCACAGAGAAAAAATATCCTGTGACTGTAACGTGAGCTTGACAGTTTTGAAAGGCGCTTAAAAATGAAATGTATTATTATTATTATTATTTTGGTTCCGACTTTAGCAAGCATCATGGAACTCGACAATGCTTGATTTGCTTTCATGGGCCAAATAAAATGATGTAGTGGGCCAGATTTGGTCCGCGGGCCTTTACTTTGACACCTGTGATTTATGGTGACTAGATTTAACAATGTAAATGGATGTGTCATATTTTGAGCTCTTTTTACGACTTTATAACAAGACCGTTGATGCAAAAAAAAAAAAAAAACTGCCTCAACTCAACCCGTCTCCATTTTGGGATCGACGTTGCAAATTAGTGGCGATAATTACCCATTTCCATGTAACTTAAAAGCATAAGCAAGCTTTCTTTATGTCAGACAATCAGGCGGTGAAAAGCCACGAAAAGAAAAGCTAAAATGGGAGAGGCATGACTGAAGAATTCCCTTCCTTTACATAATGGTAGAAAATGAATGGCATTTGCGGTCACAGGTTGCTTTGCTAGAGTGCCAAGAAAGGTGAGAGGGAAGGCAAGGCATTTGGCTGGCGAGCGTACGTAAACCGGCTGTGCGCGTGCACCCGCGCACGCTAATACGCCAGGACGCATGGCCCATTGAGCAGCGTGCTATGATGCCAGCAGGGTCATTAGCCATGCACTTCCAATTCAACACACTCTGGTGCTAATTAGCCGGCGGGATCAAGCGCCAATGCAACATGAAGCGCAAAAACGGCGCACGGGATCCGTAAGCGACCATCGTTTGAATTTAAAACCGTTTGTAAGATTTTCCCGAGAAAGGATAGATGAAGATTGCGCCATTTTCTAGGGTAGCACATAAATAAATTATGGTCACATTAGCTTTGCGCTGTGTGTTCTCGGCTATTGGACCGTGACTGACTCCCTTGTAGGTGGCTGGTTTGCCTGAAGGCATTGAAGAGTTGCCACAGCAATGGGCATGCTCTGCAAACATTACCAAGATAATTCATGAGGCATAGTAACGGCGCAGGGGGGAGCGAGGGGGTGTTAGCTTGAGCGCAATGTCGCGGCGCTTCCATTCAAAAGCCATTAGCATTTCAAACGGGTTTAGCAGTACAGTGACGAGTTAACTGCCCATGTAATGACAAGGCACCTGGACACCAGTTAGCAAGCGGCCAACGGGGTCGCGCTAACGCATTCGGAAGGCGTCGACAATAAACATCAGGGAAACGTTTTACAACAACATACAAAGAAGCAAAAAAATAATAATCAGAAGCTAACGTAGCATCGTGCAGAACGGTCGCATGTCACAACCCTGGTAGCGACGCTTTAATAGCTCCACAAAAGGCAGCCGGCGGGTTGACAAAAAAAGCAAACTGTCGACTTGCTCTGGCCGGTAAGCCCCGCCCACCCAGCTTAGGAAGTTTATTTCTGTTGTACAAGTTTCCATGACAGCTCGTAACCACTTTGAATGGTGGTTTACACATTCAAAACAAAGGCAAGCTGAGTGGTGGTCAGGCAGCGACCTGGCCAGGTTGGATTTCCAGACGACGATGCTCTTGGATAGTCAACAACTATTTTATTTTTGAATCGCTGCTTGAGAGCACGCAGATATCGGAGTGGGGGGGCGCTTCCATGAATTGATGTATAATTAGATGCTGACATTTCATGAAAAGCCTCGACTGGTGATGGATGGATTGGCCGTGATGGATGTGAATACACACGATGGTCACTAAAGTCCAAATTAATATGGGAACTATTTCAATTAAAAAAAAAAAAAAAAAACGTTAACATATTTATTAGAAATAAAGACTCAACACAAATGCCACTTTTTGACCACAATCAAATACAGGGTGACCCAAAATGATGCATACCCATAAAAATGTCAATTGTGACTTTGATTAAAAAGCTATTTATTTCAAATTACAACCACTCATTTTTCAGTTTATGGAAGACCATTCACCAGAGTTTCAGCTATTTCTGTCAATTTTTAGTCAATTTATGGCTTTCCCAAGATGTGTTCCAAATGTCCACCATTTTGTTGCAAGCAAACCTGTACTCGTATGACAAAGTTGTCAATCACTTTGACACACTCCTCTTTCGGGAGGGTGACCCAAAAAATGTCAATTATGACTTTGATTAAAAAGCTATTTATTTCAAATTACAACCACTCATTTTTCAGTTTATGGAAGACCATTCACCAGAGTTTCAGCTATTTCTGTCAATTTTTAGTCAATTTATGGCTTTCCCAAGATGTGTTCCAAATGTCCACCATTTTGTTGCAAGCAAACCTGTACTCGTATGACAAAGTTGTCAATCACTTTTACACACTCCTCTTTCGGGAGGGTGACCCAAAAAATGTCAATTATGACTGATTAAAAAGCTATTTATTTCAAATTACAACCACTCATTTTTCAGTTTATGAAAGATCATTCACCAGAGTTTCAGCTATTTCTGTCAATTTGTAGTCAATTTATGGCTTTCCCAAGATGTGTTCTAAATATCCACCATTTTGTTGCAAGCAAACCTGTACTCATCTGACAAAGTTGTCAATCACACTTCTCTTTCGGGAGAAAACATTGCTGCAGTGAGGGACTCAGTAGGACGCATCTTTTTTGGTCACCCTCCCGAAAGAGGAGTGTGTAAAAGTGATTGACAACTTTGTCAGATGAAGTACAGGTTTGCTTGCAACGAAATGGTGGATATTTGGAACACATTATGGGAAAGCCATAAATTGACTAAAAATTGATAGAAATAGCTGAAACTCTGGTGAATGGTCTTCTATAAACTGAATAATATGTGGTTGTAATTTGAAATAAATAGCTTTTAAATCAAAGCCACAATTGACATTTCCATGGGTACGCATCTTTTTGGGTCACACTGTATTACATGACCCCCCCCAAACCCTCTTTTTTCTGTTTCCAAGCATATACTAATCAAACTTCTTTGAACGGTGGAAAAAAAAAATAATGCGCTATGTATAAAATCATATTTGTTGCAAAAAGAGAGAGAAGAAAGCGTAGTAGAAGCCATTTTGGTGGCCCAAAAGGAGGTTAACAATGTTGAGTAACTGTCCTGGGTCATAATGTCGGAAAGGAATATTAGTTGTTATTGCAGAGGATAAAGAATATGCACAAAAGGATTGTGTAATCTTTTTGTATAATTGCATCATTTGTGATGACATTTCCTTCGCTTAAAAATGTTCTAAAACCGCGACATCAACACCAAGAGTCGTTTTTGTGAGCGCGCAAGCTTTTGCGAAGCCACGCGGTTGTTTTAAAATGCCAAGTATGTCATTCTCTTTGTTTGATGTTTGCTTTGACATTTCTAACTTCCAACCGGGAGTGGCATTATACCACTCAGAGCGTGTTTTTCGATTAATTGTTCAATAACGACTGCTTATTGTGAATTCGCTTCCATCCCATAATGCAACGATCGAGTCAAAGATAAACTGAAATAAAAGGCCAGTGGATCTGCATACAATAGCCCTTGGACCAAAATGGACGATTTGGGTGGAGGGTGCATCGCAGTGAGCAAAGATAATTGTTTACCGCAGGCCTATGTCGCCGTCGCCTAGCAACAGCTTTTGACAAGCGTCGCTGCGTCAGGTGTGGTTGAACCACGGCCGTCTGCGCGTCGCGTCAGTCGGCGCGTTCATCAACGCGCTCGACAGGCCAGCGCCGGTGACTTTCAGCACTAATCCAACTTCTGCGCCTTGGTTAAAAACGCTAAGGTGCATTCTCGCTATGCGTGTAAGAGAAAGCGTTTTATCTTCTTCAAATTTCTAGTCCCTCTCGTTCTCTCAGATCCTCTTTGTCCCTCTACCTCTGTGTGCCCCCCACTGCCCGTCTCAGCACGATGGGGGACAGGGCTTTCAGCTGCTTTGCTTCCAAACTCTGGAACTTACTCACTTCCTCCCAACATTCGTAACATCGATTCTCTTCCCACCATCACAAAACTATTTAAAATTGCATTTTCTGTGTAGCTCTTTTTCTCTCTTGTTTCTATTTATAATTGTATTTTATTTATTATATTCTATTTGTGATTGTATTTTATTGATTATAGTACATATGCTTGTCTGTGACTGTAAAGTGTCCTTGAGAGATTTGAAAGGCGCTTAAAATGAATTGCATTATTATTTATTATTATTATTATTATTTATTATTATTATTATTATCATCTCAAAAACAGTAAATGACGAGAAAGCACACCCGCAACCTTATTAATCTTTATATTTTAATTAAATACAGTATTTTACGGTGTATAAAGCGCACTCAAAAGCATTCGTTTTCTACAAAAGATGACCCTGTGCCTTATATGTGAAGTAATAATGAACCACAACTGGAAAACGTTTATATAATTTATATATTATACAGTAAAGTCTCGTTATATCGATATCAGATATATCGATAGTCCCGGTTATATCGATACTATTTCTATGCACGCACAGGGAAAATTACATGCAAACAGGGTCGGATATATCGATAGTCCCGGTTATATCGATATTTTTTCGGACTCCCTTGAATATCGATATAACGAGACTTTACTGTATTTGGAAAACTTTTTTCATTCATAGAAGGTGCGCCATATATATGGAAAAAACTTTGAAAATACACCATTCAGTGGAGGTGTGCCTTATACACCAGAAAATACGGTAAATAATGGGGGGGTGAGAATCACAAATATGATATAATAAAAAATAAAAAAATATAATAATCCAAAATGTCCACCAATTGGACCCGACGAATAGATTTCATAGCGGCCGCAGATTTTTCAGATGAAAGGCCAGAAGAAGATACCGTATTTTCCGGTGTATAAGGCGCATCCAAAAGCCTTGATTTTCTTCAAAAGATGGCCCTGCGCCTTATACGCAGGTGCGCCTTATATTTGGAAAACTTTTATCTATTTATATATTCTATTTGACAACTTTTTTTCATTCATTGAAGTTGCGCCTTATAATTCGGTGCACCTTATATAAAAAAAGTGAGAAAATACACTATTCGGTGGATGTGAGCCTTATACTTCAGTGCCATCTGTACACTTGATGCAAAAAGCTATCAACCCAGCTAAACAGAGCACAATTGATGAGGAACTAGATAAAATTATCACAGAGAAAAAACCTACAAGGGATCATTCCTCAAGATGGTGAAAGAAGAAGGCTACGTTCCTCATCAAGTGTTTAATGCTGATGAAACCGGCCACTCCATTCCATCAAGCCATCGACCATCACAAAGGTCAATAAAACGACTTTATTATTATACAGTACAGTTTATTGATTTAATTATAATACCATAGCACATGTATTATACCTGAAATAAGGTATATTTTGTATAGTGTTAAGGCTTAGAAAATTTGAAAGTACAAAATTATGTTTTATGGGGACCTGGGAACGGATTATTCTCATTTGAAGAACGGATTATTCTCATTTGAATGGTTTCCTATGGGAAATTAATTTTTGGGATACACATTTCGCCTTACACACTCTGTGTGGGAACCAATTGAGTTCGTAAGCCAAGGTATCACTGTATATGGAAAAAGTTTGAAAATACACCACTCATTGGGGTGCGCCTTATACTGCAGTGTACTTTATACACGGTACTTTGGGTATGTGAGTTGTATAAAAACAGTTAAGAGAATTCCAACATCGCCATGCGGATTTTGAGCAAGTAATCTAAAGTTTCCTCTGCCTTTTCCACAGATCCCACTTTAAAAACCACACGCGCGGCCGGCTGCACTTGACTGCATCTGCTTGAAAGTGCACGCCGCATGCATTTGACGGACGCGTGGCTGGAGGAGGGAGCCAAAGCCATTCAAATAGTTTGGGTTGACTCCAGTAAAAGGCCGTCTCACACAGGTCGGCGCAGATTAGCACATGGTTTTCATACACGGCGGCGCTTCCTCTTTTGACACGGTCACGTTCGCCAATCCAAAGTTCTCATCCAGGTTCAAACGCGAGATGAAACGGTGAACTGCGTCTCGATGGCGGACAATCGCTTCAACCGGCTGCGTGTTTAACAATCTACACGCAGGCGCAAAATCCATACTGTGTAAAAAAACCTTCACATACTGTATTTTCCGGTGTATAAGGTGCAGCGGAGTATAAGGCGCAACTCCATTGAATGGTGTATTTTCAAACGATTTAATAATAATAATAATAATAATAATAAAAATACATTTCATTTCTAAGCGCCTTTCAAAACTCTCAAGGTCACTTTACAGTCACAGGATCAGTTTTTCTGCGGGTGAGCAGCAGCAGCCCCATGAGCCAGCGTTCACTCAATGGAGGATGACTGGCGATATTCCAAAACATGACGGCGGTCACTATATCAAAACAAAGCGATGATATTTCATCACGGAAACAAGTAGCTCTTAGCAAAAATGCACCATGCCATGCAATATTCCAAGCTGACGTTAGCAAATGTTAGCCCTGTCTAGGCACTCTAAGGTAAGCTATTATTATTTTATATATTATTTAGCTAAATGTGACTGACAAAGTAGTTCTGAATTTTGCTGAATTGCAAAGTCAATGTACTATTAGCAGCAGTGGCGGGCCGTGTATATCAATCCTAGGCCTTCAGTAGTGCTCCGTCTGAATCAATCCACAGCTGCTAGTCCATCTATTCTTGAAAAGGCCGTCTTAAAAATGTATTTTACAGTATATCTGCAACCATATACATTTTTTCTCCTCCTTCAGCCATTGTCAGGTGACGAAATCACTATTCAATCAACACAAAAATGTATTTGCTCATGCAGCTCGCTACCGATACGGTGTGCTAGCACTCGCCAGTATGCGCTTATCACCTAGCGGCGAGTGATACTATGATTGGCGAGTGACTAGCCAATCATAATTTGCGAAAACTCGCCTTCGAGCAGATCTTGGGTTGCCAACTTGAACTCTAAAGCACAGGTGTCAAAGTCGAGGCCCGCGGGCCAAATCCGGCCCGCCACATCATTTTTTTCGGCCCGTGAAGGCAAATCAAACTTGTTAAATTCCATGATGATTGCTAAAATATGAGCCAAAATTTCATATTTTTGGATGTCAACCACAATAAAAATCATTATTCTTGACTTCAGATTTGAAAACGAGTTATTCATTAATTTGCTGTGTGCTCTATATGTAATATTTGAAGGGATTTAAACATTCTAATGGGTTCCCCAAATTCATAACGGCCCTCGAGAGGAAACCATAACTACAATGTGGCCCGCGGCAAAAAAATGACTTTGACACCCCTGGTTTAAAGCAACAGTTTCATCGACACTTATTTTATGCTACAGGGCCTGCAGAACTGATTGTGAAGGCCTACAGGTCGATTTCTAACCCTGGTAACAAATGATGGCTGAAATGTGATTGGAATTATTTGATAAGAATTCATGGATGAAATATAATTCACATTAGTCTGTGATTTAGATATTTTTAGGCCAGCAGAGAAGGCCTTGCAGGCCTACCACTGATATACTGTATTCAATGTACCAGTTCGACTAGGAAAATGTTTACAAAGTGCCAATGCTGCATATTAAAGTGTAAATATGGTGACGTATTGCTGTAAAACACAAAATATGTGGGCTGTATATACTGTATTTTTATGTCATGGCGGCGGCGGCGGCGAGCTGTCTCCCGCTAGCTTAAACCCGGAAACGGATTCTTGTCTATGTAAAAGCTTCTGTGCATTTGACGCTCTGTAATTTGCCACTTTACCACATCATCTAGCGCGCCGCAAAAATCAGTGAGCGGACTCTTACGGCAGAACCCGAATATGGTGAGGACGGTGGAGACTACACAGTTGAGTTGACCCAAAGCCAATCCCACCCAATTTGATTGGCGCCTGTTTGGAATGGCGAAGGAAACGGAGGCCGGGCCAGGACAAGCAAGGCCAGCCAGTTATGGAAACTATCATAGGAATGTATTTTTTTTGTTTATTTTTTTGGTGACGAGCATAACTCGGTGCCACTTTCAAGCATCAGCCAGACAACATTGTCTGAAATGCTGTCATGAAATAGACAACAGGTAAGCAAAGCTGCAATGAGGATAGCAGGCTAACATCGATTCTCTTCACACCTTCAAATCCCATCTCAAAAGCCACCTATTTAGAATCGCATTTTCTGTGTAGCTCTTGTTTCTATTTAGAACTGTATTTTATTCATTGAATTCTATTTTTGATTGTATTTTATTTATTATCGCACCTAGGCTTGTCTGTGACTGTAAAGTGTCCTTGAGAGCTTTGAAAGGCGCTTAAAATGAAATGTATTATTTATTATTATTAATAGCTGGCTATCTGTTAGCTAGCTGGCTGTCTGTTGGCTATTTATCCAGCTGGCTAGCTATCTATTCGCTGGCTACCTGGCTGGCTGGCTGTCTATTAGCTATCTAGTAGCTAGCTGGCTATCTGTTAGCTAGCTGGCTGGCGGGATGGCCATCTGTTAGCTATCTAGTATCAAGCTTTTTATCTATTTGAGTTACTTGCGGGTTGAGTGAACGCTGGCGCATGTGGCTGCCGCTGCTCACCCACAGAAAAACAGATCCAGTGACTGTAAAGTGACCTTGAGAGAGGCGCTTAAAAATGAAATGTATTATTATGATTATTATTATCATTATTTATTGGCTGCGAAGATTAGCACGAGTTAACATTAGCTTCTGATAAACGGCACAATCTTTGTTAGTTTTTATGTTGTTGGTTTGACTTCAAGATGGCGCCGCGAGAGTGGCTGCCTTTACAGCAGCTACTGTATTTTGTTTTTCTACTTCTTCCTTTCCTTTCCTCTTCCTTTTACCATTTTGCTGTGGTGAAATGAAAATGTCTCCACCGCGAGACTATTAAACGCTAATACAATCCAATCCAAAGCGGATTTATTAACACAAAAAAAGGAACATCTACCTTAACATCTCCCCGTGTAGCTTCGTGGATGTGGACCTCCTCCCCCCGCAATAGCCTCAAAAAGTGGGGAAGTCACTGGGATAATTAAAGCACGCACACCTCACTCGCCTCACCCAACCAACCATCAATAGTGGGACAATCTTAATTGCCTTGGAGGGGCCACCTGGCACCCACAGCGGGGGAGGAAGCGGCGGGATCCATAAGGGGGGAGGGAAACTCCAAACCAAGACCCCCCCATTTACTCACTCACAACATCATCATATTGTCATCTCGAGTCACATTCGCGGACAGAAAACCGCACCAGACCTCGGCAGGAAGTTGCTCAAGACGCAGACAGTGTTAGACAACCACAATCGAGGACGCCGGCTATCCTCCAATTGTTTTCAAAATGCTATGCTGCGCGTAGAGGGATCATAAAAAGTTGTTTGACAAAGACAAAAAAAAAAAAATGGAGTCAGCTTAAAAGGAAAAAAACATCAGCGTAGCCATTCGCCACAGCGGCGTCATCTTCGGGGTGCGCATATTAAAACGCAGGACTCCCCGTCCAATTAGCCCCGGGTTAGCTAGCTGCTTCGTGGCGCGCTGAAATCAAGCCAAACCTCAGACAGTATATCAAAGCCGCTCTCTAAAGCGACAACCCAGGTGACATTACGGAGCGCCGTGTCTGCGACGGGATTCTTGGAAGGCGTTTCGCTAAATTGCGCACGTTACAAAAGCACAGCTGATGAAGGTCACCCAAACTAAACAAACAAACAAAAGACAAACAAAACAGTGATCTTAAGCTGTTTACACACATATCTATTTGAGTCAGGAAACATATTAGCTATCTAGCTGGCTAGCTAGCTAGCTATCTATTAGCTGTTTAGCTATCAATTAGCTAGCCAGCTTTCCATCTTTTTGAGTTATTCCGTATCGAGTGCACGCTGGCGCGTGTGGCTGCCGCTGCTCACCCACAGAGGAACTTCTCCTGTGATTGTGGGGTGACCTTGAGAGTTTTGAAGCGCGCTTGGAAATGAAATGTATTATTATTTCTATTTCATATTAGCTATCTATATAGCTTGCAATCCATTAGCTATATAGCTAGCTACCTAGCAATTTGAGTCAGGAAACATTATATATTATTATTATTTCTATTTCATATTAGCTATCTAGCTACCTTGCTATCTATTAGCTATATGGCTAGCTACCTAGCAATTTGAGTCAGGAAACATATTATTTCATATTGGCTATCTATTATTATTATTATTATTATCTAGCTAGCTTGCAATCTATTAGCTTTATAGCCAGATAATTAGCTATTTGAGTCAGGAAACATATTAGCTATCTAGCTAGCTATCTATCTATTAGCTGTCGAGCTATCTAGCGCTCTTTCTATCTTTTCGAGTTATTCCGGGTTGAGTGAACGCTAGCGCGTGTGGCTGCCGCTGCTCACCCACAGAAAAACTTATCCTGTGACTGTAAAGTGACCTTGACAGTATTGAAAGGCGCTTATAAATGACATTATTATTATATCAATACACGTTTATCCCCGATTAATCAAAGGCGTCAAATGCTCGATGACAACATGTCACGATAATTAGCAATATTGCTAGCTGAAAAGCTAAGCAAGCAAGTACTATTTATTCTTCCGCAATTCATACAATGACTGCATTTACGACAACGATCACATTTGGATTTTATTTTACGGCGGTTTTTACGAACACGTGGCACAATGCTGCCCCTCACATGTCAGTTTTGGTACTGCAACAGAGCTCAAGTCAATCCCAGTGGAGGAGACATAATACTAATTACTAATACTACTAATGCTAATGCTAATACTAATGCTACTAATAATACTACTAACACTAATACTAATAATTGGATTGGATTTGCCTTTATTAGTCTCGCAGTGGAGAAATGTACATTATAATAATACTACTAACACTAATACTACTACTACTACTACTAATAATAATAATAATAATAATAATACATTCCTAAGCGCCTTTCAAAACTCTCACGGTCACTTTACAGTCACCGGATAAGTTTTTCTGTGGGTGAGCAGCGGCAGCCACACAGCGTTCACTCAATCCGTAATAACTCAAAAAGATAGAAAGCTAGCTAGCTAAATACTAGATAGCTAATAGATAGCTAGCTAGCAAGATAGCTAATATGTTTCCTGAATCAAATATAACTAATAGATAGCTAGCTAGATAGCAAATAGATAGCGAGCGAGGTAGAGAACTAATAGATAGCAACACGAGCCAGCGTTCACTCAACCCGGAATTAACTCACATAGATAGAAAGCTACCTAGCTAGCTAATAGATAGCTCTGTGCAACGTGCTGGTCCCCACAATATTTTTCCCCCGTATCACGTGTTGGGTGGCCGATATAATTTTTTTAAACTGATAGCCGGCATTCTGGGTCAAGACGTCGGCTATATGCAAAATGGGCGAAAGAATTTGATGAGAAAAATATTGATTAGCTCCGGGCACGAAGCTTGCCACTGCAAAGCCAGTTTTCTCCAATGCCACATTAACTATTAACTTTCATTTTCATAATTGCCGCTGTAGCGGTGTGCAAGAATGCTGGCGCGCTGACAGGACGAATTCAAGGACACGAACTTGAAGCATTCCATATCGTGAATCATCTTTCCAGACAGGAAGTAGACATGTTAACCTGCAGGCTAAACTGGAGCCAAATCAATGACTTACCGGCCATGCGAATTGGAACGGGATGACAATCTTGCCGGCGTCGTCGATTTTGTTCTTTGCGCTTTGAAAGTTCAACATATTCCCACCGAGAACGTGCGTCGATCCAGCTCCAAAGGTGCAGGTCCCCCCGATGGTGATGTCCACTTGATACTCCTTGAGGCACACCTTGAAGTAAGTGTCACACTCATCCTCCACGCAGCGCAGATCCTCAGGGGAGCTCCTGGAGCCGTCGCAACACTCGCCGCTCGCCAACTCGCCGTTCACATTCTCGACGGAGATCAGCTGGAGCTCAAAATAGCCTGTTGACTGCGACGCCTGGAAACAACGTTTCACAAATGCCCACAATTACATGAGAGCTTACACTCCGCTACGCTAAAAAGTACGCTAAAACTCTAGCTAGCTTTACATTGCATAGATCAAATCACACAAATCTGAACGGAAATTAATTCAAGAAAAATAACGTGCGAGACATCTTTCTTTAAAATGCATTTAAACATGAAGGGGGGGGGGGCTGTTTACTTTTTTATCAGTGCCCAGTATTGTAGTCATTTACATGCAATGTGTGTATCTGGATGTTTTTTTAGGTTTTGCAGAAAAAAATCTATCTATTTAGCTATCTGTCAGCTAGCTAGCAATTTAGCTATCTGTCAGCTAGCTAGCTAGCAATCTATCTGTCAGCTAGCAATCTATCTGTCAGATAGCTAGCTAGCTAGCAATCTATCTGTCAGTTAGCGATTCATCTATCAGTCATCTATCCATCATGTGGAAAAAAATATTAAATTGGGAGATATATATATATATATATATATATATATATATATATATATATATGTGTGTGTGTGTGTGTGTGTGTGTGTGTGTGCGTGTGAAAAAAGCACTAAATTGCAAAAATATATTTTTTAATGTGGGGGAAAAAGCATTAAATTGGGAAAAAAATATTTTTATGTAAAAAAAAAAACATTACATTGGAAAAATATTGTTTTCATGTGGGGGAAAAAAAGCACTACGTTGAAATAATACATCTTTTTATGTGAAAAAAAAAACATTGAATTTATATATATTTTTGGAATGTGGAGAAAATAACACATTTGAGCCTGCAACGTGAATGCAGCCTTGATAAGTTACATCACAATCCCCCCCCCCAAAAAAAAAAACAAAAAAAATAAATAAAAATAAAATCATGCTCCTCAATTTGGTGGCTTGCATTTCCAAACCACAAAATTGACACGAAAAAGCCATCATGCGCCTTTTTGTAATCTTTGACGTGGGGGGTGACAGGGATGAGAATGACAAATGAGAAAAAAGTCTGTAAAAAAAAGCAGGGGGTGCACACACACACACACACACACACACAAATGGTGTTTTCTTTCTATCTATCCATCAATGTTTTCAACAAAATGTCCGAATGTATTATTATACATAACTTTGTGATAATAGTCACCATTATCTGAATGGTTTTCTGTTCCTAATGATTGGTAAAAATCCAGCCAAACTAGCAGAATAAAAGTCAACTTGCCGGGTACATATGCAAGGTTACTGCTAGCTACCCTGCACATTAGCTTGCACCCTTGCTTTCTGCTACTAGTAGTATATAGATGCTAACGTTAGCATGAGGCTTGTCATAGTGCGACTGACATTCGACGGCATTGTTTCATTGCGAATTAGAATCAAATTCTCTCCACAAAAGTGAATCAATCTATTTTTTTTTACTCTTCGGCTCATTTAAAAGGGGGCGTTTACCTGTTTCGACTTCAACGCACCTAAGTCAGTATCATCCAATCAAAATTGCGCTTTCCGCCAAGACAAGCCGAATCCGGAAATGAACAGCGAAAAAGCAAATACATATTTAGTTTTATCTGGTCATTTGGTCTGAAAAAGTCGGAAATCCGCCAATCGGGTGGAAGGGGGGGGGGGGGGGTAGCAGACTTGTAAACGTCACATTACGAAAGTTAATCAGGGGGTGGGTTGTAAAATGAACACAGCATCGCCCTCTCGAAATTCACGTTTACCGTGCATCTATCTACACACAGACGTCAATGTCAAAAAATAAACATGCAATTATGTTTTTTTCTCTCGTCCAAATATGCAAATATTTACATGCAAATGCAACATCACGATCATTGACGATCATTGTCACGATATTGTGCAAGAGGGTCACAATGCTTTTGCACCTTCATGATCAGGCAAAAAAAAAAGTGGGACGAGCACGATTTTAGGGGGCGTTTCCTGCTACAAATTGATTTTCTGCAGCGGCCAATTGGGGTGATTTTAAAGTAGCGCCACCGAAAGAGAAACAAAAACAACGACGGCTGCTAATTGAGCAATAAAGGGTCAGGGTGAGGTTAAGGGGGACGAGTATTTAATATCTGCAACGTGAATCCCGTACAGGTGGCGTGATGTTGATGTTTTTTTACTCGCCTCCTAACGACTTTAACCTAATTGAATTCTAGATTGAAGGCACTCCAGACCCGCCCCCATGTCCAACAACTTTTCACCAAGGTTGATTTAAAAGCCTTTGATTTGTCTCGCGCGTGCGTAGACGCTAAATGGCCTATTTTATTGTTCTAAAGCAGTGGTTCTTAATCTTGTTGGAGGCACCGAACCCCACCAATTTCATAAACTCATTCACCGAACTCTTTTTTAATTAATACATTAAACTCGGTGTTTTTACTAGTGCACGAAATGAAGCGTGCATTAATATCACTTTGTTCAAAAAACAAAACCAATCACTTTCAATGACTGTATCCACTAACTGCAAACGAGACGGAGGGGTGGACCTATGCGGCGAAGGATCTAGGATCCCTAAGGTTCGATCGAACCCAGTTTAAAAAACCCACTGTTCTAAAGCAAGCGGAGAAGCGTCTTACCTTGGCCCAGAACGTCAACAGCAGGCACACTATTAGGAAGCGATGTCTAATCCTGGTGCGAGTCCACATGCCTCCGATTAATTAGAGTCCCAATGGAGGCGGGAGGGGTGGGGGGGTGGTCGCTCAACGCAGACAAACAGCCGCAGAGCCGGCGACCATCAGCTCCGACCCTCCAGACATCCAACAATAACAAAAACAAGCCCCTTAGAAAAATGGAATAAAAAAAATCTCTCCTCCGCTCTAAAAAAAAAAAAAATGAAGAAAAAAAAAAAGAATCACAGGCGTGACTCGGTCACACTGCGCCGGGCGTATTACGCGTGCGCACGGGGCGGGAAGGCTGCAGCGCGCTGGTGATGGTCCACGCACAACGTTCACGCGAGTGGGCTCCGTTTCCCCCTCCGTCTGAGCTTCTCCACAAGGCGAACTGACTGACTGAGACGTCTGTCGGAGCCGCAAACCGGAGGAGAGGACGTCGGCTTTGAGTGACAGCTGCGTCAACCTCTCAGGGATCGGCCACGGGGAGTCCTGACAGCCAACCGGATTAGTGGGCGGACATGAGCGGGGAATAACCGCCCCCCCCCCCCACCCCGATCCCCGCAGATCACCCACCCCATCACACCCACGTCTCTACCGCCCCCACTTGTATCAACCTACCACCATTTCTACTCTTCCTCCCCCCACTCAAAACGTGATTTTTTAAGAGGTTCCCATTAAGCCTCCTGAGAACAAAAACAAGTGTTTCCATCTCTAGTTTGGATCTAAGTGGGTTTTTTTTTCAAAGAAAAAACATTAATTTCACCCTTTCATACTGTCTGCTGTCAATGTTGTGTTATAAACACTAATAATATATATTTTTTTAATTTCAGGTTCAAAGTAAGCATGAATGCTTTTTTTTCGTGGATATCATAGATAGGCCAAATAATTATTTTACACATTTGCTATTATATGCATGACAAATATCGTACCTTAACGATTGAACAATTTTAAGCTTAAAAAAATTTATTAAAAAAAGGTAATTTTTGATTTGGGGAAAAAAAATGCATAAATTTGGTTTGTTGTTTCATAGTTTTGTGCCATCCATGAATGGGTTGTTTTTGTATCAGGCAGATTTTTGCCCAAAAAAAATATATTTATATTAAGGAGTGAAGCAAAAAATATATATATTTTTGAACATTTTTCATACTGAATGCGTTTTTGGTCATTTTAGGAAGAGGCTTCTCAATGTAAAAAAATTATTTGTTCTTATCCTGCTAGTAAAGTGTCCTTGATAGCTTTGAAAGGCACTTATAAATATATGATACCGATCCATGTTAAGTGCTCTGTTGCAGCTACAACTGTTGTTAAAGCGCTATATGAATCAATATGTATTGTATTGCTAGCTAGCTACGTAGTTTTCTATCGATATGGCCATACGGCAATCTAGGTAGGTAGCTAACTATCTAGCTGGCTATCTATTAGCTATCTAGCTAGCTACCTAGCTGGCTGTCCATTTGCTATCTACAGTATTTGCTATTTATTAGCTATCTGACTAGTTAACTAGCTAGCTATGTAGCAGGTATCTAGCTAGCTACCTCGCTGGATATCCATTTACTATCTATTTGCTATCTATTAGCTATCTGGCTATCTATTAGCTATATGGATATCTAGCTAGTTAGCTAACTGTCTAGCTGGCTATCTATTAGCTAGCTAGCTAGCTTTCTATCTATGTGAGTTACTTCTGGGTTAAGTGAACGTTGGTCCATGTGGCCACTGTAAAGTGACCTTGAGAGTTTTGAAAGGCGCTTATAAATGAAATGTATTATTATTATTGTTGTACTGGAAATAAACTATTATTATTAATCAGCTAGTTATGTTAACACGGACATGGGTCTGCAAATAAATGATGATTTTATGTTTTTAAAAAAACTGCCTTTCATTAATTCTTGCTTTTGTTTTACAATAAATTATTTTTATTTGATATTACAGCAAACACGTTGCTATCGCTATGATATTTTTTCCATTATACGTTTCCATAACGACCACCAAAATACAGCTTTAGCATAACGCCTAAAATATCAATGAAAAAAAAACTAAATATTAATAGAAACGCCTGGTAGTTATTATTATTATTATTATTATTATTATTATTATTATTATACAATTTTTAGGGAGTTCCTCCCCTCAAGCCAAGCCTCGATTGCATCAGTTTTAGAGCGCCCTCTACTGTTTGCAACAAACCGCGTTCAAGCCTCAGAATGTGATATGAATCATAACATCCCCGTATGAGAAATTTATATCTGGCATTATGCCGTTTGCAACACGTTAAAATCAATCTCATATCCATACATAAAATCATATCGGTGATAACTCGCGTTAACGTGTTTATACGGTATGGATGAGAATAATCTAACGAATGTGTTTGGTCATGTGACATATGTAAATCTTTTGTTTTTGTATATGTATGTGTGTTTTTTTAAGGATATTTGCATTGACATCCTGTCCAGAAGGGGCGTAACTCAAGGGATTTTGCAATGGAATTTAGCTTGAATACTTACAAGGGTTCGCCACAGCCAATCAGTGTCCTCAATCTTGAAAGGTTTGATCCGCTTGTTTGTTTTGGCCACAAACCTCTGTATTTACCCGGGATTGGTACCGGCACAAGAAGACTTATGACCCTTTGTGGTAACAGAACAAGCAAATCGCTCAGTAAAAGGCTCCCAAACTACAAATGGTGGCAATAATAATAAATAATAATAATAATAATAATAATAATAATAATAATAGGGTTGAGTGAACGTGCCAGCGTTCACTCAACGCAGAATAATTCAAATAGATAGAAAGCTAGCTAGCTAATAGATAGCTACCTAGATAGCCACCTAGCTAGATAGCTAAGGATAGCTAGCTAGATAGCCAGCCAGTTAGCTCAATAGCTAATAATAATAATAATACATTTTATTTCTAAAATTGTCCCGGAATAAGAACGGCGCTCTTCTTAAGACGAGTTGGCCTACTTGAGGTGCGGAGTCATCACCTTCGATTTGACGCTATGATGAATCAAAAAATAATAATAATAATTCATATTTAATGGGAAGGTGACATTGGAATATTTTAAAACCGACGCATCCTTGAATCGTATGGAACAAGATACGTACAGAATTGTCTATTGTGGAGAGATGCAAGTTCGTATAGGTCAAAGTTCATTGACAATTCCCTCATCCTCTCATTTAAAAATACACCACACATTTGGATTAATACACACACTGGTCCATTGGTATTCTGATTCTATATTATATATTTGTCTAAAAACACTTTTCCACCATGAAAAAAAAAATCAATGAAAAGGAAAAAAAAAAAAGAATTCTGTGGTAAGTGAGCATGCCTTTTTTGGCCACATGATGACATATTCTCATGCCACCGCGTAAACTAGTTTGCTGCATACTGTTGCTAACCTCAAAACGGCATGTGCCAGGACCGCCTGAAAATATCTCAGAGCCGGCATTCCAACACAGCAAAAATTCATTTCACGGCAATTATTTTTGATACCAGAGAGAAAATGCGCAGTGGGCGCATAGCAAACGTCAAAAGACAAAATGTTTCGTTTAGTAGAGTGACGGCACATTGGCCAATGATGCCACGTATGCTTGTGCGGATTTAAATTAATGTCCACAAACAGGATTTTTATTTGTGTTTGTTTGTTTGTTTTTTGTTTTTACCGGATGAGTCACTTGAGCATTGAAGCCACCCGTGCAGAAGCCCATTGGCACGTCCCATCTTTCCAACATCGTTTGGGAACCAGGAAGTGGCCTGCAAACAAACGAGGGAGTCAATGAAACGCAGAAACACAACAGAAAAGTCACTTTTGCTAAGTTTGACGTAGTAAGTGGACAGTCTAAAAAAGCCGCCACTCAAAAAAGTTATAAAATGGAAGTACAGTGATACATTGGGCTTACGAATTTAATTGATTCCTAGACAGAGTGTGTAAGGCGAAAAGTGTGTATCCCAAAAAATTATTTCCCATAGGAAACCATTAAAATGAGAATAATCCGTTCCCAGGGCCCCATAAAACATAATTTTCTACTTTCTTTTAGCAGTAAAAAGAGTTAATTCATAAATTATATGGGTCTGGAGTTATCTGAGTTTGAAATGAGGGTGGATGTCCAAAATACAACGCAATACAGTACATACATATTGATTTATATAGCGCTTTAACAACAGATGAAGCTGGAACAAAGCGCTAACATGGAAAAAAGGTAAATGTGGACCGTTGTGGAAGGGAAAAACATTGGAAGAGGTTTGACCAGTATCGGCATGAATAAATTCAGGAATGGCAGTGAAAGAGTTCATTGTGGGAATAAATCATCGGAATAAAATATTTGTGAGATTTTGGTGTCGGATCAGTTTTGGTGGAGAATACCAGTCAACTGAAAGCCCCCCCCTCACCCCCAAAAAAGACCGAAACGTGGCAAATTGTACACGAAAGGAGCTTATTCTCCCTGTGGGTGAATTCAACTTTGAATAATAAATGGCCTTGAGTGGTGACCTCAGGGTTGGAGGTTTCAGCATCATTGATATATGTTTCCTGGCTAACACCACCCTTCCCCTATTTAGTACAATAGCGGGGACGGCGAAACGCTGGTGTGAAAGAATGAAATCATAGAGTGGCTTTGTTTTGTAATTTCATGTTTTTTTTAACCTCTCCCCATTGACCCCTCATCCCCCTCCTTTCCTTCCGCTTGGCTGTATTGTTATATTGTTTCTTCTGTACTTTTTATTTTGTGAGGTGGTTAACACTTGACAATAAGGGGGGGGGGGTCTTTCTTAGGATGGGTTTTGAAAACGTCGATGGGTCACAACGGCGGCATTCGTTAGTGTAACAATAAAATAAATAGAGTCTTTCAATTTGGCTTTTGACTTTTTATCTTCTTTATCTTCGCATCGAGTTCACTTAAAATAATGTATCGGTGGATATGGATGGCAGTCTCTTCTGTATACAGGTTTTTTTAGAATGCATCTTCAGTGAATTGGAAGAAACGAGAGTATTTTATTTTGAGTTTCGCAACAAATCGACATGCAGACGTCTCTCTTAATAATAATAATAATAAATTATTCCAAAATATAAAATTATTAAAACAAAAATAAAAACATAAATAATTAAAAGTAACTCAAATACATAGAAAGCTATATAGCTAAAAGCTAGCCAGATAGATAATTAGCAAGATAGATACCTAATAGCTAGCTAGATCGCTAATATATAGCCAGCTAGACAGCTAATAGATAGCAAATAGCTAGCTAGCTAGCCAGCAAGATAGCAATAATAATAATAATAATAATAATACATTTCATTTATAAGTGCCTTTCAAAACTCTCAAGGACACTTTCTCAAGGATTTTTTCTGAGTGTGAGCAGCAGCAGCCACATACTCCAGCGTTCACTCAAGGAACAGAAAAGCGAACAATTTCATTTTGTATGATTTTTTGTAATTATCTAAAAAATACTAATACTAATAATACGTAATAATAAATTTCATTTATAAGCACCTTTCAAAACTCTTAAGGTCACTTTACAGTCACAGGATAAGTTTTTCTGCAGGTGAGCAGCGGCAGCAGCACGCGCCAGCGTTCCCTCAATCCGGAACTCAACAGAACGGATTATTCTCATTTTAATGGTTTCCTATGGGAAATTAATGTTGAGGATACACACTTTTCGCCTTACACACTCTGTCTGGGAACCAATTTAGTGCGTAAGCCAAGGTACAGCCATAGAAAGCTAGCTAACTAACTAATAGATAGCTAATAGATATAGCTAGCTAGATAATGGGATATCGGCCTGACTAATTTTTTCACATACCTTTCGTCTAATATGTACATAATGGTAATAAAAGCAACAAAATATAGTCAATCTCATGTATGCCAGTCTCATTTATTTTTGGGATCCCACCAGTGTCATCGCAAAGTACCCTATACTTTTCATTCATTCATTCATTTTTGGTTTGACATCATATTGCCTCATCCACCCACTTTGATCCCACCTAACCTTTATTGCTAACGTATTTGTTGCAATACAGTTGCAAATGAGGAACCCGGTGAAACACCGACTGATTTGACTAGCCTTTTCTTTCGGTTCCCATGGTTGACTGAGCTATCAAGTGTGTGGAAATGGCACTTCCGCTGAGATAAGAGCAGACATGCTAGTCATTGACACACACAACGGTATCTTTTTCATACCCTTATGTTCTGCTCCGCTGGTGGTACTGTATGCATTTGTTAGCCGTCATGCGGAAAGCTCACATTTCATTCAACGTCTAGCAGCCAGACAGTCAACCAGCAAGCTTGTGTGAAATGTCGCCGTTCAAAGAGGAAGACTTTCCCAAACAAACGGGAAATGCATATTTGCATGCTATTAACTTTGCAGCCCTACCCATAGACAAACATGTTAGCCAGTTAAGCAAGTAGATGACAATAATGCCATTGAAAATTTCTCGCATGATACAGCGGAACGGATTTCTCACACGAGATGGAGGATGACGGCAGGCATCTTTCTAGCGAGCCTTATAAACGAAGCAGATATTTGGAACACGTGCGGACCGTCAATTCCTGCAAAGCCTTCTCTGCTGGCCTAAAAATATCTGAATCAAGGACTGATGTGAATTATATTTTGTCCATTAATTCTCATTCTACCTTTCGTCGCCTTTCCCCTGCTGTGCTGCTTCCAGATGTGTGTTTTCGTATTTAAGCAACCACATTTTAGCCATCATCTGTTACCAGTGTCAGAAATCTACCTGGATGCCTTCACAATCAGTTCTGCAGGCTCTGGAGCATCAAAATCAATGTTGATGTCAGAGTTCAAGTTGGCAACCCAAGGCCTGCTTGAAGGCGCTGGTAACGGCTACGATTGGCTAGTCATAGCCGGTCGTAAGTCAAACTGTTCGTAAGTTGAAATCCATTCAAAATGTTCAATAGAGACTCGGAGGGTAAATGACTAGCAAAATCCCCCCTCTGGTGCCATCACACGGTTGATTGCTGTGCGAGTGTCGGCCTGCTAGCGCGTTGCAGTGCCAGGCGTAGAATTAAAATGTTAAAAATAGGGTCTGGTGGTCGTAAGTACGGGTGGTCCTCAGTCGGGTGTTACCTGTATATTATTGAGTCAATTTAATAGTGGTTTTGTCAACCTAAAATGGCTGAAGGAGGATAAGAAATTGATTTGGTTGCAGCTATTTTCAAGATGGAGTTGTCAAGAATAAATGGACACCATTAAGAATGGTCGGTCAGTTATTGCCTGGCTAATGCTACCCTCTAGTGGACTTGTAGTACATCGCACCATATTTTTTTTTCTGCCTGCATTGATTCAGACATAGCACTAATGAAGGCCTAGCGATAAAATCCACGGCCCGCCACTGCATTCACCGAATGTGATATGAGTGACAGAGCTAATATTTAGATCGTTTACGTTACATCGCAAGAAAAGCGATTCCAGCATGCCGCCGCACTTTTGTTCAATTTGTCGGAAACGATCCCTCCCACAGACGCCGTCATAAAACCTTTGGGAAATTATTTTGAATAAATTCGAAACTGTCACACAAGAGTTGAGATACGGTGATTGGTTGACTTTGTCCTGATTTTTTCAATTTTAGCCTCAACGATAAGATAACATGTCATCCATTTTGAATGTGGACGATGAGGAAGTACAGGACTTTGCCGAACTTTCCAGAAAGTCCAAACATGACTGATAAGAACATCGGTTTCCACATGTGCAGGCATGTAAACAGAAGACCCCGAAGCCCCGTGCGTTCAGCTACTTCAGGTAAGAGCTCAGGGACAACTCGTAAATAACCCGATAAGCCACGACGGACGCTGAACGCAACTTGCATACAAAAACTGGAGCAAAAACGTCAAACGGCAGTTCAGCTTTGGTCGTATTCAAAGCAGAAACGAGTCATCGGCGATCACCTTCATCCTTATCTCCGAAATGGACCACTCCTCAAAGCAAGATGCTAATCCTTAAGGTCACGACCCCCGCACCGCCTTCCTCCTGCAAGAGAAAAAAAGCATTTGGATGATGAGGTGGAGGAGATATGAAAATGTTGAATACGTAAATGGATTGTATAGAATGAGGAGAAAAAAAATGTGTATCAAAAACGTACCCGGAAACAAAGCTGAAAATGTCCCCGTGAGCTTGATTGGGATTCCCGGATGTTCCTCTTCCAACCGTTGGATCATAAAATTCTCATCAAAAGGTTGACAAGCTAAATATTAACAATCTCCTAAACAACTATGAATTCTTCCACAGTTTGTTTGACCTCAGGCGTGGCCGAACAATCGTCCTCATTGGCTACGCCTGAGTTGACCAATGCTTTTTAATGCACATCATTCAAATATACAGTGATACCTTGGCTTACAAACTTAATTGGTTAACAGAGTGTGTAAGGCGAAATGTGTGTATCCCAAATATTAATTTCCCATTGGAAATCAATAAAATAAGAATAATCCGTTCCCAGGTCCCCATAAAACCTAATTTTCTACTTTCTAATTTTCAACTTTCTAATTTTGTAAGCCTTAAAACTACACAACATATACCTTATTTTATGTATAATAAATGTGCTATGGTATTATAATTAAAGAAATAAACTATACTATGTAATAAAGTGGTTTTATTTACCTTTGTGATGGTCGTTGATGGCTTGATGGAATGGAGTGGCCGGTTTCATCAGAATTAAACACTTGATGAGGAACGTAGCCTTCTTCTTTCACCATCTTGAGGAATGATCCCTTGCAGGTGCTTTCTCTGCGATAATTTTACCTTGTTCCTCATCAATTGTGTTCTGTTTAGCTGAGTTGATAGCTTTTTGTGTGTACAAATGTGTGTGTACAAAGTGTACAAATGGCTTGTGCGGGTTATTTGTGGAGCCTGATTGAAGGGAATTTTAACCTTGCAGTCTACACTTTGCCTTTGAACTATCAAAGTTGAAACAAGTGCAAATGTCACTGTTTTCTATCCATTTTGTCGTCTGCCTGTCTCAGTATCAATGTACAGAAATATTCCACACCACCCGTCAATTTCCTCCGTTTTTTTCGCCGCATATTAGTCAGGAGTGACTTGGAGCCTATCCTAGTTGACTATAGGCGGGGTACACCCCGGACTGGTCGCCAATCGTCGCAGGCCACATATAAACAAACAACCATCTGTATAGTCTATAATTAACCACACACTCACACATGGCTTTGGAATGTGAGGAAGTTAGAATATGCAAGCACGTGGATAATATGCAAACTCCACGCGGAAATGCAAGATTCAAACACATACACACACATTTAACGATATTATTTTAAGTCAAAGTTCAGTTCTCACGCCAGAGTGAAAAACACACCTTCTATGCCCCCCGCCCACTCCTATAAGGCCTCATTAGCATAGAGTCTCCCAAGATATAAAGCGGGAGGTCAACAACAACGCCATCCTGAGAAATAGCCTGCCACAGGTGGTGCTACCACATTGCTACACGGCAGTCATCCAATCAATAATAATAATAATAATAATAATAATAATAATACATTCCATTTATAAGCACCTTTCAAAACTCCCGAGGTCACTATACAGTCACAGGATAAGTGTTTCGGTGGGTGAGCAGCGGCAGCCACAATATATAGCTAATAGCTAGCCAGATAGATAATTAGCCAGACAGATAGCTAATAGCTAGCTAGACAGCTAATATACAGCCAGGTAGACAGCTAATATATAGCCAGCAAGACAGCTAATAGATAGCAAATAGCTAGCTAGGTAGATGGCTACATAGCAATAATAATAATAATAATAATAATAATAATAATAATAATAATAATAATAATAATAATACATTCCATTTATAAGCGCCTTTCAAAACTCTCAAGGTCGTTCACTCAGTCCGGAAGTAACTCAAATAGATATAAAGCGCGCTAATATATAGCTAATAGGTAGCCAGATAGATAATTAGCCAGACAGATAGCTAATAGCTAGCTAGATAGCTAATATATAGCCAGCTAGACAGCTAATATATAGCCAGCTCGACAGCTAATATATAGCCAGCAAGACAGCTAATAGATAGCAAATAGCTAGCTAGGTAGACGGCTAGATAGCAATAATAGCAATAATAATAATAATAATAATAATAATAATAATAATACATTCCATTTATAATTTTCATTTCATTATAATTAACATTTCAAAACTCTCAAGGTCGTTCACTCAATCCAGAAGTAACTCAAATAGATAAAAAGCGCGCTAATATATAGCTAATAGGTAGCCAGATAGATAATTAGCCAGATAGATAGCTAATAGCTGTCTAGATAGCTAATATATAGCCAACTAGACAGCTAATAGATAGCAAATAGCTAGCTAACTAGGAAGCCACCTAGATATCAATAATAATAATACATTCCATTTATAAGCGCCTTTCAAAACTCTCAAGGTCGTTCACTCAACACCGGAAGTAACAAATAGAAAGCTCACCAATATATAGCTAATGGCTAGGCGGATAGATAATTAGCCTGATAGATAGCTAATAACTAGCTAGATAGCTAATATATAGCCAGCTAATAGATAGCAAATAGCTAGCTACGTAGCCAGATAGATAGCAATAAGTCGTATACCTGTTCTTCCATCAACAGAATCTTGTTAAATCATTGTAGCTCCACTAGTCACTTGAACCACTGTTTGCTTGACACTTTGCACATTGTCTTACAGTTGTTCCTGAAAAGTACCACAAAAAAAAACAAATAATAAATAAACAACCATTTTTACAATTTATTTTGGGGCATCCAACCCATTTTTAATTCAACTTAATGCAGTTTTTAAATGCATCACAGTAAGTGCACATGCAAAATATCCCCATTTAAAGGGCAACCGACGTCACTTTTTTGTTTTTTAACTGACGTCAGAAAAACGTTTTATAGCATCTAAAATACCCAAAACACGCAGTATGATATTTTTAGACAAATGCAAAACACCAACAAAAATGACTTAAAGTGTCAAAAATCTTCAAAAAATTGAGCAGCGAATTGGGATAATATGCTTTCTTGTTACACATCCAGATATGAATATGATTCAAATAGTTCTGAAGAGGAAAGCATACATGTTTGCAATCGATTAAAGAATTTATTCCGTGTCATTTTGAGGCAAACGGGTTGGGGGGCAATTTTTCACCCAAAAAGAGGCAAGAAAATGGCAACCGATTTGTGAAGAATGAATCAGCCCGTTTCCACAGGCTGATACATTCCTTCCATGGAGCTTGGACTCCCTCTGCTGGCGGCTTTTGTATGTAACACAAGGGTTAAAAAAAACAGTACAGCAAAATACATTGACGTGTTGGAAAGACGCTACAATGATACAAATATTTTTACGGTCAGGAGGCGGTCCTTTTCTGACGTCACGTGAGGACTCGTCACCAACTCAAAAACAAGACTTCCTGAATGTTCAGCGCGAGTCGTAAAACGTAAAATATAGCCATATGCGGTGGAATCTTATTAAAATACGGCCAGTAGAAGTCATTTGAAGCCATTTTACAAATTATGGACACAACATGTCCGGAGACGTCGGTTGTCCTTTAAATAAACACAAATGTGTCGATACCCAGAATCGTCTTTTAAAAGTATCACATATTCACATTTAACGTTATAAAACAAACAGATTTGGAACATGACAGAAAAAAAAACAACATCCACAAACACTTTTGATAAAAGTGTAAAATACGTCCGCGCGCGTCTTTGTGAAAATATTTATTTCTTTTCAAAATAAAAGAGCTTGAGCTGCAACTTCAGAAAGGAATTAAAAAAACATTTTTTTAAGTTCTTTGTGGTTAAAAAAAAAAGCATGATGAAACGTTTTCTAGCATCTCGTAAATCCAGCTTTGCTGTTAAATAAAAAAAGTGAGAAAAATTCCTTTCGGGTTGCTGATCGGGCTTAGCGAACGAACTGCAACACCCGCGTTTTAACTGCCAATTTAGCAGTACGCCACCTGTCTCACTTTAATGATGACTACACCCCCAAAAAAAAACCACAAAAAAACAGCAACTTAGAAAAAAATCACGTTAAGACAAAAGTAAAGCGTGGCGGCGGGGGGGGGGGGGGGGGTCCATAAACGGGAATCTGGCATGATCGTAATAAGTTTCGAAACGTCCGACGTGAAGACGAAAAAAAGTTTACATTTATCCGGCGTCTTTGTCGAAAGCAAAACAGGCACAAAAATCGTGGCGTTTTCATTGCCTGAAGTGACGGAGGTAGAAGTGCAACAACCGATGACGTAACCATCAACTTTGATGATCACGTGCCTTTAAGAGGCGGAGCTTATGGCTTTCAGAAGGGAAATGAGCTGGTTGAAGATGAAAGTAGGCGGCGCCGACGCTCGGGAGGTTTTCGTGGGTGAAATGTGACCAAAAAATGAGTTTTCAGGTCACGTGGGATGGCGCCGTTTTGTGGGGGGGGGGGGGGGGGGGGGGGGGGGGGGGGGGGGTTAGCAGACGTCATTTACATATTACACGCGTGTTTTGGATCATATTTGAAGAATTTTTATATTTTTTTTTGTGCACAAAGCGCGAT